>NC_046662.1:83620611-83630862 GCF_010883055.1 Belonocnema kinseyi | reverse complement strand
AAGAGCGAAAAAAATCACGATGTCATATGAAACTTGAAATGTTTGGTATTGGATATTGTTGACAGATGACAATACGGCAATTAGCACAAATGGTAAGTTCCGTCAGTGCCTATAAGTGTGCCTACTGGCCGCTAAATGGCAATACCGGTTTCATATGTATACACCTGGTATAACCTATTTTCTGTTAACAAAACTAATTGTCAACAAATTTATTTTCAAAAGAGTTGCTGTTTTTTCTGAAATTTTTGTCCAATTTTCAATTAGAGTGATGTAATAAATAATTCAAATTAACAAAAATAATTGTTCAAACGATTTATTATTATTAATAATATTCTTTTTCTTAATAGTAGAATGTTGCGGTTTTTTCTGAAATTTAGAATTACTTGATTATTTTCCCTTGGAGTGACTAAATACTTATTGTTAGATAAACATAGCACAAATAATTGTATTTACAAATCATTGTTATTCATAACGATCCTCATCTATATTAATGCCAGAGAGTTGCGGTATTTTTCTGAAATTTTTAACTTCTTGTCCACTTTTTACTTAGTGTTGTAGTAATTAATGCAAGTTAACAACCATGCTTATTTAAACAACTCATTGTTGTTTATAACTATCATCTCTTAGAGTAATGCCGAAAAGTTAATTTTTTCTTAAGTCTTCAGTTTTACTTTGACTTTTTAGTTATGAACAAATAATAAGTGAACCTCAACAAGAATCACTTTTTAAAATAATATTGTATTGTTTTAAGTGAATTATTTTCGCTCTTTTCCCAATGTTAAAAAACATTAATTTAAAAAACGCTATTTCACATAAAAGATAAAAACAAAGAATGGAATTATTAGGAGCAGGTGTGCTGGACTAGGTCTTTAAATAACTTGTAAAATATTTTATTAGAAGCCCCCCTCTCCTCCACCACACCTGGAGAAAACACGCCTCGCCGATGGCAATATACTGATATAAAGATTAAAATGACTTAAACCAAATAATTACTTCTTTATGCCATCTCACGGGACAAGATAGACTTACTGCAGTCAGGAAATAGATTCCGGTAGTCTGTTACCACTTGTAGTAAATAATTTTTCTGACAATGGTCTGTAGTATGAAGAGAATTAGTTCGATATTAATTTTACAGCTCGGTATGCTACATCGTTGACAACTTTACATTTTCTGACTGCAGTCACACTTTGTTGATATTCTATATCTATTTTCCAAAGTAGTAATCGTTATTGAGTCTCTCTATGAGAATGGCCAAGATATCTTCTTCCTCATTTTTTAGGGAATGTTTTACACATTGGCCCTTGATTCCAGGTTCGTAGTGTAAACCGGCCCACTCATTCTAAAAGTTTTTAAAGAAAGGAACGGATGAAACTATTGTTTTTGCTAACTTTATTTCAAATACACTCTTTAAGAGTATCTGTGGAATATGATGTTCTCATCTGAAATATAAAAGATGCCATACGATTTAATCCACCAGCAAAAGTACACGCACCGTTTCTCGCACCAATGTTAGCAGCTTCTGTATCGCAGTAAATTCCTTGTATAAGGTAAGTAAAACCCCATTCCTTAAGTCATTTCAAAACTGCTTCAGCTTTTTCCTGTCCTGATCTACACTATATAGCTCGAAAACTCCCAGTAGAATTTCATTGTCTTCAGCAGTAACAATTACGGGCAATCGATCGACCTTTCATTGCCTTGTTAGAGATGAAAGTAATTTTCTGTCCCAGTGCACGATAAATACTTTGTCCGTAGCGTCGTGCTTTTGTCGGATATTTGCGGCGCATCTCGAAATTTGCGATTTGAAGATCGTCTCACAACATCACTAACAGGATCAATGACGAAATACTCGCAGACAGCCAATAAAATAAGTGTGGTTTTTCTGTCACCTTTCTGTCTTTTTAGCCACCTGTCGTCCCTCTTCGAGCGAAGCTTTACTAGCACTGATTGATTATTGCATTTCCGAAACATGAAATAAAAGGAAGAAAATATAAATTTTAAATTACTGGCAGACATAATACGTAAAGAACTTGCAACGATGTCAGGAACTGATTAAAAAAACAGTTTATTTAAACTTTCATAAAGGATATTTTGTTAAGAAATCGGAAGAAAATATATTTTCAATTTCTTGCTTCAATGAAGGGTCCATATTACTAGTTTATTTAGTCAACCATTTTCAACCAAAGAGATGGATTTTCTACTAAAATAATGTACCTTTAACGCAAAAAAAAAAAAATTCCAGAAAGTGGTTCAACTTTTAAATGACGAGCTACATTTCCGACTTAAAAACATAAATTTTCATTCAAAAATAGAGTAATTTATATTAACAAAAAAGACATTAATTTTTTATCGAAAATAATTGAATTGAGCCCCTTCCCCCTCTCCTTAAACCCAAAAGAATATTCTAAACAAAATTGAAAAATCAACTTTTGTGATTTGTTTACGAAAAGACTGCTAAGTTTAATTTTTGAGAGAAAACTACGAGGAATGTTCCATTTTATTGTATTTAGTTATTTTTACACGGACCTATAGGATTTAGGATCCATAAAAATATTCCTTAAATAGGATTTCTATTTTAGTAATACTCTCTAGAGGCATAAATCTCATAAAAACTTGTAAAAGCTTAGAAATAAATAAATATAATTGAACTTTTCTTTTTCTTTTATCCCTATTTGGAATAACCCTCCATTTTAAGGAAAGTAAGTGCTGTATTAACTGATAGATTTTCGAATATTATCAATTTTATAAAAATATATTTTCAAGTTATGATTAAATGAAATACCTGCATGTTTTTCTTCTTTATACACTCACCTACATCTGGTCTCCTCTTCTTCGATACGCTTTTCCTGTTTTACGGTTTTATCTTGTTAAGATTTAGCAACGTCGATCATGTATCCTGTATGTTCTTTTTTTCTTTGAAGTGTCAGAAATGGTTTATCTTCTTCAAAAACATCAGATCGAGAAAGAGTGTCTGCTAACGCTATATCAAATCCTTTCTTTGCACCTGTTTTAAATCGTTCTCATTCCTTTGTTACATTTCCGCCTGACGATCTTAATTCTTTTGAAGAATCGGCTTTTTCCGAAAAAAATATTTTTTTAACAGCGCTGTTTACTTTGCAAATGTAAGTGTACATTGCTCCGAAATATTTTTACTTCGTGCACCACTAAAACAGCATTTTCTTGTACAGTGAGTTTCAGATGATGACGATCATGAAGAAAAACTTTTAAATCTGATAGTAATCTACTTCCGGTGATTTCCCGATCCATATAATCAATTTTACATACAAAGAGCGCTAATATAAGATCGACTGATTTAGTCTTTCCTAGAACTGCTGGCTACTGCAGATTCTCAGCTAAACGGGCAGTGTCAACAATGCGCCGCTACCAGTTTACAATGGACTGTTTACGTTTCCAGAGACTGATTTAATCACAAGGCCAGTACGAGGCAACCCCCGAAACTGCGCTTCTATTGGCGCGCTTGTGTACACATATTTTCTCACGCAATCTGCGTTTGATATCTAAGTCCACAGTTCCAGCTAATAAATGACAGATGTTTGCAGTTGAAATCAGAAAGGGAAACTGACTCAAAGTCTTGATAGCTTTAAAATCAAGGAAATATTTTCTGAACTCATGTATATACCCATTACCCAGGTATGACATACAAAAGGTGCAGAAAGAAGTTGGCGGAAAATTGTTGTATCTCTGACAACTCACCGAAGCCTCTCGGTAACTACTTGAAGGAAAAGTTGTATTCAATATGAGGAATCTAGAAACTTTGAAGCATATTTCAAATATCTGTTTTATTTTTAAAAAATAAATGTTTACAAAAAAAAGAGATGGTTCATAATATAATTCTCTCTAATGTTTATTTATTGTTTCTTATAACTAAAAAGATGAAGCAAATTTAAACATGTCAGAAGAGTTAATAAATAAAAGTAAATACATTTTTGAAATAGCTATTAAGTTAATTTACAATATTCATTGCCTCACTAACTAAAATAGGTAAAAAAGTTTTAAAAAATTATTTAATAATCGCAACTGTCTGGTATCAACATGAATGAAGGTTTTGTAGCCAACAGTAAATTTTCAAACAATTATTTTTTCTAAATTTAAGTAATTATTAAGTCACCTTAAGTGAAAAATAGACAAATTTGCATTTAAAAATTTCAGAAAAAGACCGTAACTATCAAGCTTTAATATAGAGAAAGATTACAATAGATAAACTTGAATTATGCAAAGCCAATGTTAATAACAATAATAAATGGTGCGATGTTACGCAGGAAATTCTCTCTGGGAGTCTCTTGATGACTAGAGAGAATTGAGGTTCGCAGCAGACGGATAGGCTGGAGATATGATGAAGATCTTATTGTCAAATTTGTTGTATCTTCAGTTTGGGTCGCATCAGCACCAATACTATGCTTGGTGGTGATGATGAATTTAGATGGTGATGATGATTACTTATGTATGAACCCTAATTTCTATAACACATCTACTAAAAAGGGTTATTATTTATTTTGAAAATAAAATATAAAATTTTTGATAATGTTGAATAGCAATTTCCATAAGGGCATATATATTTTTTAAATATGGTTATGACCAAATCAATTTCAAATCAGATAAATTTAAACGTGCAGAGCAAACTAACATCTAAAAGATTTAACCATAGAGCAAAGTATTTTCTACTTAATCTAGGATGTACCTGGTGAAAGTTTCATATAGAAATTCATTCCAAAACAATCCAAATCATTCTGAAATTTTTATTTGAACCAACCCGAATCTATCTAAACCAATCTAAGAAAAGTTCTCCATTTCTTTCGATCGAAATCCTAAACCAAATTTATATCCGAATGAATCCAATCTGAAATCGGATTCATTTAGATTGGAAATTTAGTATATATCGATCTGAGTTCGGATTGTTTTGGATTGGAAATTTAGTTCCGATTAGAAGTTAAAATTGAACCGGATTGAGATAGATTAATTGTGAACCGATTTGGACCAAACGAAATGTAGATGTTTTTCGGATTGGTTCGGATTTGTGTGGGTTGGCGCGGATACAGATTTCGGAATAATTCGGAATGAATTTCTATCCGAAACTTTCTCCAGGGTTGACGGCTATAATCAACATTTAACCAAGAACATAAAAAGAGTATTCTCATATATTAAATGCATATAAAAATTGTTTTAAATAGGTGATGATCGAACAAGTGAATACTGGCTAACAATGAATGGCATTATGTTAGCTTTGTCTACTCATCTCATCAAAGCTATGCAGATATTTATCTCATCCTTGTTTGTTTTCACCGTGCCATGTCCCAAATCTCACAAGAACTTTTTTTTCACGTTAATTGAAATTTCCACATATGTACAATCATAAACGTTTATAGTGTGGTAAGCTATAGCTCTTATAAACGGTTTACGCACAAGAGACTTTATTACAATCTGTACCTTCAGAATAATAAGTTACTTGTAAGAATGAGGACAACGCATCTACAAATTGTGATAAATACTTATAGTTAATTATGGGTATTTATTTATATTAAGGCAGTGTGTCACAATCTCTGCCTCCAGATTATGGACATTGGAATAAAATTCTAGAGGCAAAATTCGATTCGATTTATTTCATTTTGCTCAACTAATATTATAATTAGATATTGTTTTACTCTTTAGTCCTTTTTTGTTTTTAACTAGAAGTTTTGTCTATATAGCGAAAAAATATATCATTTAAATACTATTTGCATGAAAAGAAAAATTCTATATCTGTTATAAATTTAATTTTTATGTTTAGTTTTATTTTTATTAAAATTTGATATTAGATGGATTCTAACACCCTAATAAATTACAGTGAAACTCTTCAATAGCAGTTGTCACTTAGGCGAGCAGTCAGGCGTGAAGAAACAAAAGTGGAGCAGGCTATAATGAGCCATTTGCCACCCACCGTCAGCCCCGAAATCGGCGCTATAGAAGAGTTTTACTGTACTTGTATGACAATGAAGAAAACGCATATAGACAAATTGTGATATTTTTTTTTGTCTTTTCGCAATAAATATAAAAATACAACGTTATTTTTTACTGAGCCGATCCTTATTTTATTTTATTCAAAAAATTTAATACATTTTCATTTATTTAATGGGCAGAATTCCTGGAACTTAAATCAGGAATACAACGATCAAATTTGGACCTAAAAAAAAAAGAAAAAAAAAACCTTCCCTTTAGACAAAAACAAAAAAGGGGAAAGAAAAATGAGAAGGCAACCAACCAAATCCCCTTCCTTCTCGCTATTTTTTGTTTTTTCTTTTTCCATATATGAATAATTACTTTTCTATTTCTTTCGTCTTTGTTGTTTTTATTATCAAACCAAAAAAAAAATTCAAAGTTTTTCTTTTTTTTAGGGAAGAAAGGAAAATTTTTTTTCAGATTTCAATGGGAAATTTTATGCTGATTGTCCAAATTTGGTCGTTGGATTCTTGATTTAACTTTCAGGAATTCTGCTCATTAACTTGATTATCGGACGTTAATTAGGATTTTAAATATTATTTTAATCTCATTTAAATTTCTTCGATTTTCATTTATTCAGTTCTTATTTTAAGAACCTATTAGAATCCAAATATTTATTATGGCACATGTACCGTTTTTAAATGTCGAAGTGTGAAAATACGTTGTCATAGAAATATTATATCTTTCAGTGGAAAGATTCATGAAATCTGTAGATTTACTAGCAGAGAGAAATCTTCCACTTTTCGTTGTCAGTTTTATATACCCTGTTCAATATTAGTCTAGTTGAGAAGTTTATACTTTCGCGTGTAATTTTCAACATTCCTATAGCAATTTCACGTCATTGCGCTTAAGTCCACTTTTTACATTCGTCTAGCGTATTAACATTCCACAACCTTTTTTACAGTGAATACTCTTTCGAATATACCTATCGGTGTAAATAGAGCGGACACAATGAGGAGAAGGACTACTAATAAGAAAGTGGGAGTGTATCTTTACATTTAACACCACTTTTTTTAATACCGCCTCTTTAACATAGACGCTAACCACTTGCATGAATCCCTTTTTACCTCTAGTTGTAGATACAAGGGTCATTATTAAGCGAAGAGATATTGGAAAGGGGATAGGGATGTTTTTTCATTTCAGACGACACTTTTTGTAATATCGGCCCTTCAGTAAACACACTACCCCTTGCATGCCCCCTTTTTCACCTCTAGATGTAAATAGATAAGTACATAATTAAGATGAATCCTACTGGAAAGGGGGTAGGGGTGTGTTTTCATTTCGGGTTCTAGTTTTTTTTTACTATTTCTCTTTTAACAAATACACTTACATGCTTGCATGTCCCCTTTAAAACAATATGGTACTCCTTGTCCCTGGAATGCCTATATCTGCATTTTTCTTTCTAAACTGTAGTTTTTTCGAGTTTTAACCTTGAAAATAATTTTATTTTATTTTTCGAATTTCTTCCAAAAAGTACATTCTTTCAAATCAACAACTTTAAATCGATTATGATACAATGCTTCATGCTGGGTCAAAAATAAAAGTAAAAAGAATGAAGAAAAGCCCTTTAATATAAAAGACTGTTTGAGATGTGAAGCGCAAAATTAATGAATTTAAAATTTTAAATAATCTCAAGTGAATAAACTTAAGTTCAAAAATTCAAAATTATACCATTTAGAAACAATGCTGTACAAAACTAGGAAATTGCAATTCATAAATATAGTCTTTTACAATTTCACATGGACTCAAAAATAAAGAATTACAAAATTTGTAAAAATATGTATTGAAACTGTTAAAAGCTAAGTTGAAATTTTGTTATTCAAATTTAAAGAAATCTAAAGTCATTTAAAAATCAACATGTTGAAATTCAAGTTTTTAGTATCGCTCAATTTCAACAGAAAAGTTTTCTTCTTTATGCCTTGAAAATTAGAAAATTTATTCAAAAGAATATATTTAAAATATTAAAGAAATTTTAATTTCCCGCCTTAAAGTATTTTTAGTTATGAGCATTAACATTATTTAGTTCGAAGGCTATTTACAGGCAACCCCCGATACTGAAACTAAAATGCGTATCCGTCTTAATTTTAATTTTGTATTCATATTTATATAAAGACGATCAAAGCTTTAAAATAAAAAATAAATAAAGTCAAGTATGAATAGTAGAAGATTTGTAAGCGGAAGTGTCTTTTATTGAAAGGAATTATTTCAATAAATTAAGTTAATAATTATTTTTTTATAAAAAATTTAAATTGATGTTAGAGAAAAATTTTTTAAAATTAAATCCATATTTTTTCACATGTAGTGTTTTTGGTTTTTATTTCATTTTTTATTAATAATTAATAATCCGCAGGCAGTAATACGATCATTTGATTTACTGTATTTATACCAAGCTTTATCAAAATCGATCGATTGGTTTTAGCAGTTAGTGCATCTGCATATTAAAAACATAAAATTATGTTGATAAAAGAGGATGGTCAATAAGGCCGGTTTCTGGGCCATCTAGAGATTGGCCTCAAATATGTTTTATTTTATTCATCTAACTAGGTATCATAACCCCTTAAAAGGATTTTTCCTGAGAGTGACCTGATTTCAAGATATAGTCATTTTTAAGTTCGTATTTGACATGGGTTTTCGCACTTTCATTCAAATCATGCTAAGTTTCACATTGTTAGTATTGCTCACGCATGATCATACTTGTCCAAAAACTACGTACGTATATGCGTTACAACATATGTTAAAGCCATTATTTTTCTCGAGGTACTTAGCCTTCAAAATAGGGCTCATTTTTATGCTTTATTAGGTTTGTGATCATGAAAGGAGTAAAAATGTCCTGCTTTATCAGATTTATTAGCAATAATTTCTATAAAATAATCGAAATAATCTTGGAGACATTTTTCTAAGAAAAGGTATATTAGTTTACAGTCAATCAGAACTTATGGTCGATTAGAGGCTAGGCACTCTGCAACAGCCTTATTCGTCAGAATTGGTTTGGTCATCTGAAGATGATGCTGCTTCTTCTTCATTTTCCGACCAACACGATGCATTATTCACAACGATAACAGAGTTTGAGGGCATCCATGTATGCATTTTTATTGAATCTTGTTTTAAAAGATTTTCAAGGATACTAGCGTCATTGTTCTTGCCATCAGCAAAAGACGGACCGAAAACATCCACTATATATCCTGTCTTCGTTACTAACATCATGGGCTTGACCAGATTCCTTCCTTTATGCATAGAATTAGTCCGCCTTTGAAAAGAGTAATTGCTACTCTTTTGGATAAACATGTATGTACCATCAGCTACAAGGATACATACATCTTCTCCATTTGCGAATAGCGTTTTTGCCGTTGATGTGGTATGGTCCTTAATGACTGACTCGGGTGATATGTGACCTATACCAAGATGATGAGGTACAAAGGAGGAAATCAGATCTTTCTTTGCTGCCGTAATTCCTCTGCCAACTCTTCGTTTTTCTATGCCAAAAATAGTTGATAAAATCGCATTGGAAAGACCTGTGCGCAACTTGATCAAGAATAATGCAAGGCACAAACGTACAGAACGACCTTTTGTCGAACGCACTTCAATTGACAAGTACTGTGCAACGTCACTAAATTGATTTTTCGTCAAACCGTTGAGCCTATTATAATCTTTATTCTCAAGCGCAGATGGATCATCAAAATTCAACCCTGTTTTTCTTGCCTCCTCACGCAAATCATTCAGAAGCTTAGAAATCGACTCAGCGTTCATGTGAGTAAAATCAGAGGTGGCTTGTATAGACGCAACAGACTCTTTCTTAAGAAAACCATTATCAACCAAATGAGAAGCGCAGCATCTCGCTTTTGCAGGAATCAAAATACCAGTATTGACGTAAACCTTCAATGCAGCAAAAGATTTGATTCTGATACGATTATTCTTATGATGACGGACAATGCATCTGGATTGAGAAATCATACATCTTCTTATTGGAAGTTTGATTTTCCTACAGTCAGAATCTGAAGTGCCATCTTCACTGGAAGATTCTGAATTTTTATAAATCTGACTCTTACCTGGTTCTAAAACATTTGATAAATCATTTTCAGAAGAACTCATCTCTTTTGCAACTGTAATCAGACGCTTTTTAATCGAAAAGCATCGACAACTATCGAAAACCTTTGACTAAATGGTTAAGGAGCTATTAAAAGCAGTTTTAAGAACATTTAATGCCCGTTCATCCTGAACTACTGATAGATGACTCTTTGGTTTTAAGAATTTGCCGCAACA
>NC_046662.1:83613788-83620511 GCF_010883055.1 Belonocnema kinseyi | reverse complement strand
ACAATCGCTATGAAACTAGTCGATACTGATAAAATAAAACTACAATAAAATAATCTGGAACAGATGTATGTACGCAGTAATATCACATACAGTGGATAAGAATTCTTTAACAGGTCGAAACGTGGAAGAAGAATGAAGGAGAATATAGCTAAAAGCATCGGCAACAAACGCGAATACCATGTGGAGGGGGAAACAGTTGAACGTAGCGAAGCGGCAGTCGCACATGAACGATAGCGTTTTGTTTCCTATTCCACTGACTTTGGTTGATTTTAATCTCACTCCTTTTTGCCCAAGGGCGTCAAAGTGGCTAAGACCGGCAGTAAATGTTTCGTAAGAAAAATAACTTAAAAATGATAAATTAATAACAATAAATTAATACCACAAAATAATACGCTCGGTTTTTCATAAAGTATAAAAATAAGCCCTATTTTGAAGGCTAAGTACCTCGAGAAAAATGATGGCTTTAACATATGTTGTAACGCATATACGTGCGCAGTTTTTGGCCAAGTATGATCTTGCGTGAGCAATACTAACAATGTGAAACTTGGAATGATTTGAATGAATGTGCGAAAACCCATGTAAAATACGAACTTAAAAATGACTATATCTTGAAATCAGATCACTCTCAGGAAAAATCCTTTTAAGGGGTTATGGGACCTAGTTAGATGAATAAAATAAAACATGTTTGAGGTTAATCTGTAGATGGCCCAAAAACCGGCCTTATTGACCCTCCTCCTTTACATCTAACTCCACAGTAGGATTATTTATCACTTTCTTCTGGAAAAGAAAAATATGATAGCATCTTTCGAGAAAGAAAAAGTTTGAGCTCATTTGGTAAAAGCACGTAGCCAATACCTTTGCCTGCATTTCAAAAATCACGTTTTCAACTCTTCTTTTCTAAATGATTGCAATTCCAAAATTGTTTCGTTCTGATTAATATGTAAAATCGTAAATTAAGCGTTTTTCTTCAATTTGGCTATAGCGCATTTCCTCAATTTTGAATTTTTATCTATCAAATTATATAATAAAGCGTACCTAAATTTCGTTCAGTTTTTCAAAAAATGACTGTTTTTCATCCAATAACTGTTAATTTTGTGACCCCCAACGCCATCGTATTGTCTCCGGAAAATGACCCAATAAATTCGTATTATTAGTTTTATGTCAAATTCATGCTAAAGCCGGTATTTTACTGAATGAATTATTTGGAGTCGGGTTTAATCGACTCGGGTTTTCGCCAAATCTATTATACGTCTACAAAATTCAATGTTTATTGTAACAGTTTAACTTCATGATCTGAGACAATTATGTCCGCTGGAACAAAGAGTTTTTTCAAAAAATGTTTGTGCTGTTCGTTTTTGTAATTAAAAATTGTGTTTTTTGCATAAGTAAAACGCAACAGGCTAGCTAACGTATATGCCGAGCAGAAGTCATCCGGTTTATCTCAAGTTGCATTTGATTCGTTTTTCCAAACCATGACGGAATGCAGAATTATTCCTGTCTATTATGTAATCGAATAATTAATCTTAAGATTCTACCTGGAAGTACTGAAATTAATGTAGATTGTGGGGAATAAGGTAGCCCATTTTTAAATAAAAACAAAATAAACATGTTTTTGTTAAATCTAAACGTCTGCTCTTCAGATTATGTGGTTAAAATATGATATCAAACAATTCATAATTGTAGAAGAAAAGTTGTCATTCGTAATACATGGACTAAATGCTCCACGCCCAGTTTGGTCCTAACTATGACTCAGCTCTGATCCAATTATATCTTACCTTTCTTTATTTATTTCTGGATGAATCAGACCAAAAGATACATAAAAATGTATCTACATTTTTGTGTGTTTCCACACTTTTTATTTTTTTTTAATTACTCAGCACTTAAGCATTGTCGGCGATATGACATTATAAATTGCAATACGTATAAGACACTTTACTTGTATCATCTTGTATCTCTAATTGTTTAGCTTATCGTTCAGGCAATTACGCAGAATGAAATATAAAAAAATTTTGAGAAGATACCACATCATTATGGTTCATATTAGATAGTGATCATACATTATAGAAAATAATTTTAAAATATTGCAAAAATAATTTGAACACAATGTATAATAACAAGTGATAAATGATGAATGTTCAGACAAGAAGATCAATTTTCATTCAAAAACAAGAATTGCAAGCTATATATTTTTAAATTGAAACAAAAAAGAGATTTCAACAAAATAGGTAAATTTTTTTACAATCAGATGAATTTTTAACTTAAATTATTAATCTTCGCCCAAAAAAATTGTTTTTAGCAAAGTTGTTGAGCTTTCAAACCAGCAATCGAATTTGTAACCAAAAAGGATAAATTCTCGACAAAAAATGTAATATATCAATAAATAAAAATGATTATTCGACAAAATAGTAAATTCTTTAAACAAACCTGATTATTATTCTTCAAAGAAACTGACTCATTTTTAAGAAGAAAAAATTTGTAACCAAGAATATATATTTTCTACCAAAAAAGACAAATTTTCAACAAAATACTTGAATTTCAACCTAAGAATTAAATTTTCAACAAACAAAAAAATAAATTTTTTAACAAAAAACACGATTTTTAACAAAAAATTGAATCGTTAAAATTTCAGCATAATAAATTAACTTCCAGAGAGAAAAAAAACAACAAATTTTCAACAGAACAGTTCTATTTTCAATATAAAAAAATTCAGACTAAAATTATAAATCTTTAGCCAAAAAATTAAGTTTTAACAAAATAATTGAAATCTCAACAAAACAGGTTATGAATTGCTAACTAAACAGATATATTTCTGATGAAACTTTCAACCAAATGAATGCATTTTCAACCAAAAAGTTACTTTTCATTAAGCCAGATAAATTTTCAACCAAATGGTTGCATTTTCAATAAACAAGATGATTTTTTACTGAGAAGATTAATTTGATAAAAAAAATATTATTTTTAACAAAATAAAAGAATTCAACTAGAGAGTTTCGTTTGATGGAAAGCGATGAGTTTTCTACGGTAGATTGTAATTTTTCACAAACGAGTTGAGTTTTTAAGCTGAAAAGTTGAGAGTGTCAACAAAATTTGACATCTAATCACAAAAAGATAAATTTTCAACAAAAATGTTCACTTTCAATAAAAAGTCGCTTTTGCATAAGAAGGATGAGTTATCAATCAAATAGGTATATTTTCAATAAAAAAATGTATTTCTAACCAAACATTGGCATTTTGAATCAAACACGTAGTCGCACTTTACAAGCAGAAGAGACGAATTATCAACATAAACGTCTAATTTTTCACCAAGCTGTTGAATTATCAATCAAAAGGTCGTCATTTCGAACGAAAAAGAAATAACGGCACCTCAAAGAGTTACATTTTAAATCAAGAAAGACAACTCTTTTAGAAGACATTAAAATTTGCGCAACAAAATTAATTTTTAACCAAGAAAAATGAGCGAAAACAAAAGTTTATTTTTCAATGAAATAATTAAATTTTCATACAAATTAACAAATATTTAACTAAAAGAGGTGAAGTTTGAACCAAAAATATATTTGTATCTTAAGACATACAGTAATTTCGCAAATAATTGTTTATCTCTTGATCGTAAAAACTTTTCTTTTCTAAAATTATGACACAATTAACGAAAAGCTAGTACTTTCTGGAATCAAATCGTAGTTTTTGAATGTTAAGAATGAAATTTTGTGTAAAATACAATTTGCAGTTATTTAGACAATATGAGTTGCTCTTTTCATAAAAAACATGGAAAAGGTACTATTTTAATCAAATGAATATTGTTTAAACAATCAGGGTGAACATTCTGAAATGAGAAAATACTGAATAATAAGCGGAATAGTGTTAGAGATTAGAAGAAACAAAAAACGTTTGCACCTTTCCTATAAAAAGACGCTATTCAATAATTATTATTTTTTGTTCAAATTGCAAAATTTTTTCAATAAAAATTTTTCATTGAAATTTAATAAACACATAATTTATTCCAAATAAGAGTAACTTTTCAAGATTTATAGTGGAAAAGCATTGTTTAAGGAAAGGAAAATTCTTTAAATAATTGTAAACTGTCTTTTACACCAAATATCACTAGAATTCATTAACTGCGTTATTGATTCCAGGAAGTAGTAAATTTCCACGATTTAGAGGGGAAATAATTGTTATAACATATGAAAAGTGTTTGAATAATTGCCAAATATATTTGAAAAAATACACTATTCTCAAAATTTGTTATTTGTATCATTAATTTTAGAAAAAAATAACTTTTAGGATTTACAGAAGCACAATTTTTTGCATAATTAAAAAGTTTTTGAACAATTGCCAAATAGGTTAAGTTAGAAGCATTATTTTTGAAATTGATGATTAAAAGACAAAAAAAATGTTAAGCAAATAATAATTTTTCAAACAATTTAAAATTAGCTAGAAATTATTAGCATAAATATTACAAAAAACTGAGATTTTGAATTTTTTGGGCATTTTTCGGGTACATTACATAATAATTGGGAAAAGGTTAAAATTAAAGGTTATTAGATGGAAATTATTCCTCAAACATTCCTGGAGAGGTGACTAAACTTTAAATAATAATTATAAGTACTTAATAATAAGCAAATGACAAGTAAATGATAAGAATAAAAAGTATTTCTTTTTCCCATTTTTCGCAAACCGAGTTTTTTTAATTTGACACCCCGAGTTAATTTCGGAAGCCCCGAGGCGCAAGTTAATGTTGACTGATTAAAAAAAAAAGCTTATTTCTTTATCCGAAAATCAAAAAAAATTTTTACTTCATGGTAGATTTTTTTTTCTCACACGCGTATTTCCAATTTTTCGACTAGTATATTAATTATTTATAACAATAAACTTACAGACTAAACATTTAAATTTAAGTTTTTAAATTCCGTTGTAATTTTTTTCTGATATTTAAAAATATATATTCTAAGTAGATGGTAAATACGGCCAAATTTTAAGTTTCCACTTATAATACTGTATAACTAGAGAGTAACTTCGCAAACTTAAAAAGAGAAAACCTAAACTTACCCTCGTTACAGTCTGCAACCACTTTCGTATGCGCTCATTATGCGGGGTAACACATTTTCCCAACGCCCGTAAGGCTTTAACTACACACCTCACATACAACTACGGAATTCAATTGCACAAGAAATGAGACTTAAACTTTCCTCTTAAGATTGACGCATTTTTTCCAGGAATAGTACAACTATTTTTAAGAGAAGAAAGAAAGATGCAGGATAATAAATTTAGAAAAAATTATATGTTGAATGCTGTAATATGTGATTTGTGTCAATTTTAATTCTACGTAAAGAGGACTAAGAGTGTGCTAAGTTTCTAAAATATACATTTTCAGAGAAAATCGAAATCTATTTCTAAAATTAAATTTTAAAGACGTGGCTTATAGAACATTTGTCTTGTTACTACAAAGAAATCGCTTTGGATGAATTCAAATTTTCGAAGCGTTTTTAAAAGTCCGCTTGCTACAAGGACCACTCTGATGTAGCTGCGCGCATTTACTGAACAACTTTCCAGCGAGGGCGCCGTTCCTATCTGTCTAACCCCTCTTTCCAGCATCCCTCAACTCGCGCAATTTCCTTATCATGAAATACCGAGTCCTTTACCTACTCGCCAGAAAAGCTTTGCGAACAGATTATTATTAATATTATTGTCTTATTTAGGGTGGACCATTACGGTCCTGTAGGGCTATAGTTAAAAACTATTTTACTTTCCCATTTATTTTTAAATCCCGGTGAAACAGAGGTATGTTCACAGGTTGTTAGCATGAGTATGTATAACGCCAGATGACTCCAGTTCACTGGGTATGGGCTTGTGAAAATTTTTCTTTTTTTAAAGTGGGCTTAGAATCACTATATGAATTTAATGACAACTAGCGATAATACACGGCTGCATTCGGCTTTTTTAGAAGTAGCCTCATTCGCCTAAACGTTTGGCCAGGGGGAGGAAAACTGCAGGGTACCACTTCTTGAGTTCAAAAGGTTTTTGAACTCTCGAGTTTGAATGCAGACATTCTATCTTATCCATCGAACAAATAAGAAATAGGTTAATGAATATGTTAGAATATTATTTCTATTGTTATTTTAATCTTTTTTAAAGTGGCATCCGCATTCGAGGAGTTAGTTACTTCTGCAATCTGGTGTACACTCTCTCTGCATTTGTATCTAATATCATGTAAATTCATGAAACCCCTTGCAATCCCATACAATCTTTTACAATGCCTTGTAATTTCTTCTTGATAAAAAATACTCCTGTAAATGATTTCTTATAAATTTTAAGATTTTTCCAATTATAGGAAAAGTATCATAGATAATCATTACAAGAAAATCAGTACAGAAATAAAGAATGTTGAAATCGTAAAAGAGCTTATGCAAAAAAAAGAGAAGGTATAAACGAATTATTTATTCAATTAACTTGATATCGCGATAAGTACTAAGAAATTCAACAAATTTCGAGGAAATTTCACGCATATTCAGGCTTTTGAAAGGATGTTGTGGATTTTTTAAATATTTCAACTAATTTTTGAAGATTTAATTGGTTTTGTAGAGATTCAAACATATTTTCACGGATTCCGAAGAATTCGAAGATATTTCTTGTGAATTTTGTAAGATAATTTAAATTTAATATGAAGGGGTTGCTAGCGATTTTAAATATTTCAAGACATTTCTAGATAACTATTTAAAAAAATTATAT
>NC_046662.1:83608461-83613688 GCF_010883055.1 Belonocnema kinseyi | reverse complement strand
ACTAAATGTGTCAAGGGATATAAAGAGATTGCACAAGGTATTTGTGAATTAAAATTAAATTTTGAGCGATTTTAAACATATCATGGAAATTTATAGACTTTGCTGCTTCTTTACTTTTTACAATAATTTCTAAAATATTTTTGAGTTATTTAACTTAACGCTGATTATCCTATATAACTGTTTCCTATATAATGATTTTGTATGATGAATTTCCTATGATCCATGGAATTTTTTGCAACCTCATACAATATTTTGTAAATGAGATTTTTTTATTGACAATGTTAATGTGGAATCCCACGTATATTTTAAGTTAAAAATGAAAATAATCTGTCAGGCGATTTTTTTAATAAGGGAGGGAAAAGTCTACTTTTGTATTTAATCACTAAGAAATGAAGACATTTCATAAGATTCTAATTTTGATAAACATTGGATAAGTGTGTTTTAAATAGATTTTTTTATTAATTACTGTTTTATTTTACACTAGTAGCATTTTAAAATGAAAATAAAAATAAGCAGATGTGTGACTTCTGAAAAAGTCAACTTCTGTATTTAATCAAAGTCTGAGCATTCTATACATCTAATGGAAAACTGTATTTTCCGAATGTGTTTGATACCATAATAAGATTTAATTTTCTAAATGTAAACATCAACAAAAAGAGGTTTGCTTATGAGCTTTCTCGAACAAATATTAGTTTTAATTGTTATCCTAGTGTTTAATTGCGACCATTACATTTATTCTAGATATGGGCGTTCCTTTAAAGCACTAAGACGTTCGAGGTTCATTTTTCAATCTTTTGTTATTAATAAAAATTTGAAATCGCAACATTTTTTCTACAAGTTTGCTTGGATTGTTATTTTCGATTAAGAGATAGATGAAAAAAATATATAGCAATTTGTTTTTATAATAATAAGTAAGCTTTCGAATGATCCCTTAGCGAACATAATACGCTTTTTTAAAAACAAAAAATTTATTAAAAAAAAAATTATTTAAAGCAGAAAATTAAAAGGAATACAAATTTTTATTTTTAAGAAATCATAAACATGCTTTCAAGAAAAAAATCGAAACAAAAATTTTTTCAGGCTTTTTTTAAATTTTGTTTTCTTTTTCAATTTCATTGCGAAGACCTGTAAATTAAAAGTTAGACCTGAAAAATTTATTACAATTTAATTTGAAGTTTGAAACATATGATTTCAAAAAAATCGTATCACAAAATTCAAAATCCTATAACACTCTAAATTTTGAAAGTCTAGAAAATGATTTCAAGTACAAACTTTCCTCATCCAACACTAAAGTTTTATCAAAATCTTTTACCCTTCATCTAACCCTGATATGCAATAAATGGACTAACTCAGCATTTAAATCTTGCTTTGATGAATTTTTTTCAAATTGATATTTTTTCAGAATCTTAGCATTAATAAGGTTTACCTGTAAAAAATACAAGTGGCCGCTGCTACCACCACCTGAAAAAGTTATGAAAGCGACTTCTAAGTTGGGTGGCCCCTATCATACAAGCGTCTACGGAAAACACGCATATTACGTTTTGCGCTGGTCATGCGCGCAATGGCCTTGCAGTTGCTTCAATTCAGCGTGTCATTATTTGAATAATGAAGGAAATCTCCAATTATCTTATTTCCGTATAGTTAATTAATTAAGTTCTATAGCTTTCTATACAAAATGAGTAATTATTTCCTTGTAAGAAATTGTAAGTTAAAAAAAGAAATTTAAAGCTACAAATAATGAGTCTTTTTTACCATTTTTAAGAAGTTCTCATACAAAAGAGATTTAAAATTATTTCACAAACATTTAAAAAGATTAAAAATGATTCCAAAAAGAATTCAAAAGTTTTAAAATTATTTAACAAAGATTTCTAAAGTTATCACAAGATTACTTTAGTTATTATGTAGGTACTTCTACTTTATTTGCAAAATTTGCTATAATTTTAAAAGCAAACAAAAAATTGAAAAAAGGAGTCAAGTTAAATTCAAAACAAATGCTTAATCACTTGTATAATTAATCATGATTTTTTTAATTAATTACTTATATTGTGCACATTTTGTTAAGCGCTGGGCATCCGCGTTATTGTCTTTTAGCCGCTCTAATTCAGCGGGGTATGGTTTGAACCTCAAATACAAAATTGTGACCACCTTGACTAGTCCCAGTTCTCCAGATTTTACTTGTGTACGCAAACGTAATGTTAACGTAATTAATATTTTTCACAATGTTTTGAATATCAAACAATGTTTAAATTCTTTTTTCTGAGCTTGCAATTTATTACAAAAAAATTATTAATTATTGTTTGAAATCGTTGAAATGTTCCATTTTTGAAATAATTGCAGTCTTTTGGAATATTTTTAAACCTTTTGAGATCTTTCTGAAATTTCGAATTCCTTGAAATCTTTGTTAAATAATTTACAACCTTTTCAATTATTTGCTGAATCTCTTAAAATCTTTGTGAAGTGGATTATCATCTTTTGGGATCTTTATGAATTTCTTCGAAATATTTGAAATGTTAAAATTTTTGTAATCTCTCTGAAATTTAAAAGTTCTTGAAATCTTTCTGAAATCTTGTGAAATCTCTGTGAAATGATTTTTAATCTTTTTTTTTAAGCTAATAATTTCTTACGTAATATGCATGTTTTCCGTAAAAGCTTGTTTTATGAGTCCCAGTCAATTCTTAACAGTTGCGGTGAGCAGGTCGATTCCGGAGCGGACACGAAAGATCCATTGTTACAGACGGCGTATACCATTTTTGCTTTTCACTAGTTTTTTCATAATAAAATGTGTAAATACGAATATAATATAATAATATAATAAATACTTGAGAATCAAACTTCCGATTTCCGGTCGAGTTCTTTCCCAATAAGCTATTAGAAGATTCGAGAAATCGATAGAAGTATCTTGTTTCATAAATCAATGCTATCTTAAGCTGGGTGTTACATTTATTATGCAAGTCATTTTACAGGTATCTGTATTAGCATCAGGGATATTTACCATCGATCAGTGTAGAAATCTTTTCCACCACCGTGGAAATAGAAATCAACCTATCAATCAAGTTAACTCTTCAAATAACAAAAAAAAAACAACATTATTTTTATGCTAGATGGAAAATAAATTTGTTTAAATTAAATTTCTTTTTCAGCGTCTCTTACAGCTTTATGGGAAAGAAGTGGTTCGATTCCCAGTAAGCCGACTAGAGTAGAAGTTTTTTCAGAAAAAATTTAATTTTGAAATTGAAAAAAATTGATTTTCCATCTGGTCTAAAAATGACATTAAGTATTTTCTGTAATTGGAAGAGTTAACTTGATTGATATGTTGATTTCTATTTTTAAGGTAGTGAAAAAGATATCTACACTGATCGTTGGTAATTATCTCAGATGATAATACAGCTTCCTTTAAAAATTCAAAGATGATTCTACAAATATTTATTTATTTTTTCTCAAATATGATAATAATATATTGAATACAATTAGTGAAACATTTAAATGTTTTTAAGATGCGAGTATTTCTCAAAATAGAGAAAATTATTTGATATTTGTGAGGGTCTATAAAAACATGTTAAAGTCGTAAATTTGATTTTGACCTTTCTAAATGTAAAAATAAAAGTAACTATAAAAGTCATGCCATGATGGCCTACTCTCTAGAGGTAGTGCAAACATTGCGTATCAAGATTTTATTCAATTTTTACCGGCAATCATGTGATAAAGATCTAATGGCGAGCTGATTTGTAATCTCAAACCTCCGTTAACCCACTTTGGCAAGGTTCCAATACACTTCGACTTCATCTGTACATATAACTCTTTATTGCTCTCTGAAGTTGGTTTTTGGCATCAGCTAAATAGAAAATTGTCAACATAATGTTAATCAAGAAGAAAACTTTCATTCCAGAAAGTAAAGTTTGCATATCAAATTACAATTATCAAGACAATAATTGTTTTAATTAGTCGAATACGCGCAAGCGCTGAGCCAGACAATTTTTCGGAAGTAGTGATTGTGCAATTTTTCAAACTGATGTGTCGAAAAGAAGGAGCCCAGCCAAAAAACTTTTTAAATTGAATATATTGAGACGATAAATTACATTTTATTGCTTCCTCATAGAGGGATGTTTGTAATGATCCAAATTTTCACATATACTTTTTCGACATACTTTGATATAATTCGACCTCAGAAGCTCAAAAATACAATTTTCTTTGGCTTCGTGTAATTTAAGTCTGTTCGCCATATCTCAAATAGGAAAAGAGCTATAATCATGAAATTTTCAATATTGTAGCTCTTATTAATATCCAGGTCTAATAGTATCATATAGCCTTTCACGCTGGTTATTTCTCGTGCTGCTGAACTCTGTACTTTCAACTCCCTTGATATTAATCAACGCCCATTTATAAAAGTTTTTTGCTTCCTTCAAAATTGTTTTCAATTTTTTTCTCTTCTAATTTGATTCTATTTTTACCTTCTTTGGCTTGTAATTTTTCTATCGTCTTTTTTGTGTCAGTTATAATTTTCCAGTATATTTCTTCACTCATCTCTGAGGCCTGTGATGTTCAACTTTCTTTTACATGCTTCTTTCTTTTCGTAAATAACTGCTTGAATTTAATTTTTCAACACTCAACACCGGACATTCTTCTTACAACCGCAGTACCACACACTTTAGTCACAGTCTTCAAAATGACATTCTGGATTATAGTCGATGCGCCCGCTATATCTTTATTGTTTAATAACGCCTTTGAAGTTGCTTCATATATACTGCATTCTATATTGCATTCAGAACTCCTCGCGACCCTTGTATGTTTTACTAGCTCTCTTATTCTTTCATCCGCAACAACGAAAGCGATTATACTGTAGCTATCTTCTGTACAACAGTTGTACATGTAGATCATGTTACTCTTAATAAAGTATTTGTAATAAATTAGCCCCTTTCTAAACATGAGCTAACGAATCCAGAAGGCGTTTTTTACTTCACTCTTGTAACCATCAAAAGCAGCGTAGCACGCTCGGATAAATAATCTTCTGATTTGTACTTTCATTTTAACCTACAAGAATCTATAATAAATAAATCTATTATCACTGAGATGCTGAACTGCTGTCTTATACATAATGAAGCCTACCATAGCTTCCTTGCGTGCACAGTGTCTTGTACAGTCTGTCAAGTTAAAGCGTGGGTGGCTTTACTCGCAGTCGGTAAGGTGTATCGACATGATTTTGGTGTCAAAATATTAAGAAGAGCTCCCT
>NC_046662.1:83606223-83608361 GCF_010883055.1 Belonocnema kinseyi | reverse complement strand
TACGTAAACATTTTAAAGTCTCTACTTTATAATCTTCAAGTACCCACACAGCTACACTGTGTGGCTATTCGAAGACAACTCGGATGACCGCGCAAACTGCACTCTTCGGTTGGTAATTTAGAATGTTTGAGGGCAAGCGGCCGTTATCACGCCCGACCTTTTTTTTTGGAAGTGTATTGGCAGCCTCCGAATGATGCCTCAGAACGGCTTGAGTCCTCGCCGAGTGTACGTCGCGAATTTCCTTACCTCCGCAGCCTCGTCCGAGCAACGCTCCGAGTGCAATTTGTAACCCTCTCATTGAGCCCCGCTCTGAGACGTGTGAGTTTACTTCCTTTAATAAATACTTTTGTTTGTGTGAACTCTCATAACAATTTTTTTTTGTGTCGAAACAAATTTCCCTTGATCCAACAATACCACAGTGGTGACCCCGACGTGATTACAACACACATGATCTCCAGTGTTTTTTTTTTTTTTTTTTTGCTAACGTGAACAGTGATATAGTGAAAGCTTTAGTGAATATTCAGTGTCGATAGTGTTGGCAAGGGATAGTGAACTGTGTGAAAAACACACGATTTCGTAAAAATGACCAACGAAGCACAAGTCACTGAAACTCAGGTGCGAATCGAACTCAAACTGCCAGAGTTCATCGCCGACGATCCGGAACTGTGGTTTAACCTAGTCGAGAGAACTCTCGCGGCCGCGAGAATCACTGACGAATTGACAATGTTCGGCCGCGTCACAGCCGTGTTATCCCCTCGTTACGCCAAAGAAGTGCGCGATTGCATAATAAGCCCGCATGCAACAACCCCGTATAGTACTCTTAAAACGGAACTCATGAAGCGACTCCGGGTATCTCAAGAGCAGAAAACCAAGCAATTGCTCGAACGTGAATTGATCGGTTCGCGGACTCCATCACAGTTTTTGAGACACTTGAAATCGTTAGCGGGGACGAGCGCAAACGAAAATATCTTGAGCGCATTATGGTTGAGCGGGTTACCAAAAACCATCCAACAAATATTGGCCGCGCATAAAAACGTGACTTTAGAGACAGCCGCCGAATTGGCGGATTCGATCGCGGCGACGTGTGTACCAGTGCCCGCAGTAAGTGAAGTGCAAAATACCGCTCCGATTGAAACTCTTCTGAACATTAAAATGGCACAGCTGAAGCTGGACCTTCAGCAAGAAATCTGCTCGATTCTGGAAAAGTACGACAGAGAATCACGCGCGCGAAATCGTCAATACTCACCTTCGCGATCGCGGTCGAGAAATCGAGGGTCGAGCCGCAACCGCGGCCACGATAAGGACGGCGTGTGTTTCTTTCATCAGAGATTCGGGGAGAAAGCATATCGTTGCAACCGACCTTGCACTTTTTCGGGAAATGCGACGGGCAATCGCTAATGGTGGCTAGCGATCCGTGCCAGCAAACGCGCCGCTTTTTCATAACGGACAAAGATAGCAAGTTGTCGTTTCTGATCGATACGGGTGCTGATCTCTGCGTTTTTCCACGGTCGTTTATACAAACGAAAGTCGAGGAAACTACTTACGCTCTTTCGGCAGCAAATGGCTCAGTGATTGCCACGTATGGCGTTTATGAAATGTCGCTCAATCTCGGCCTTCGCCGCGAATTTCCTTGGAGGTTTGTGATTGCTGATGTGTCTCGCCCGATAATTGGCGCAGATTTCATTACACACTACGGACTACTAGTCGATCTGCAAGGCGGCCAACTCATCGATCGCGAAACAAATATAACGACGCGCGGACAGTTTTTCAAAACAGAGCAGCCGAGCATTAAAGTGATAACAGGAAACTCGTCTTATCACCTGCTTCTTGCCAAGTATCCGGACATCAAGCGTCCAGACGGCCGCGCCCCAACAGTGAAGCATAATACGCGTCACCACATCATGACTACGCCTGGTCCACCTGAAGCCGGCAGGCCTCGCCGGCTTGCACCCGATAAGCTTATTACCGTGCAAAAGCTTTTCAACACCATGCTGAAACTGGGAACGGCTCGCCCATCCTCAAGTAGCTGGGCAGCACCGATCGCTACCCGGTGCCTCATATCAAAGACTTCGCGCAACGGCTACGAGGAAAAAGTGTTTATTCAAAGATCGATTTAGTGCGCGCCTATAATCAAATCC
>NC_046662.1:83604005-83606123 GCF_010883055.1 Belonocnema kinseyi | reverse complement strand
CCGACGAAGTTGCTGAGGTTGATTATTCGGTGCTTGCGGAGGTGGTGGTGTTTCTATTCGTTGCACTGCTGGTTGCGGTGGTATCACTAGATTGGACGGCTGTTCAAGGGTGATGTTTGTTCCTCCATGTGTCAGGTGTTCGTTAATGACAAATGCCGGCTTTAAACGGTCGATTGATACCGCTTTTTGCTTGCCGCCTATGTGTACGACGAAAAACTTTTCGTTACGGCTTACGACGGGATATGGACCATCGTATGGAATTTCAAGTACCTTTTTTACAGCATCGTGTCGAACAAAGACATGCTGTGCCGTTGCCAAGTCTTTAAAGACGAAGGTTTTGTCTGTGCCGTGACTTTTGGGCTCGGATAACCTTAATTGCTGCATGTATCCACGTAGTTCTTGTAGGAAGGCTGCGCTGTCTCTTTCGTTTGTTGTACTAGGTGTAAGGAACTGACCTGGGAGTCGGAGGGGTTCGCCGTATAGGAGCTCTGCAGCAGTGGCCTTCAAGTCTTCTTTCCAGGCTGAGCGAATACCGAGTAACACCGTAGGTAAAACCCGTGTCCACTGTGAATTTTCGTGACAGCGGATTGCAGCTTTTAGTTGTCGGTGAAGGCGCTCTACCATACCTTTGGCTTGTGGGTGGTACGAAGTCGTGTGCAGATGAGTCGTACCTGTCAATCTATTGAGTGATTTGAAGAGGTCGGATTCAAATTGCCTTCCTTGATCTGTGGTCAACCGGAGGGGTGTACCGTAGCGGCAAATCCATCCTTCGTAGAACGTACGAGCCACTGTTTCCGCTTCTTGGTTTTCCATTGGAAAGGCTTCGGGCCAGCGTGTGAAACGGTCGACACATGTTAGGCAGTAACGGTGACCGTCGGAGTGGGGTAGTATGATGATGTCTATATGCACGTGTTCAAAACGCCTTGAAGGTGCTGCAAAGATGCCCGTTGGGGATGACACATGCCGCGTTACTTTTGATTTTTGACACTGAATGCAAGCTCTTGCCCAAGCTTGACAGTCAGCGTCAATCGATGGCCACATGAAACTTTTCTTCACACCTCTTGCCGTCGCTTTTATTCCTGGATGTGAGAGCCGGTGAATGCTGTCAAATGCTGCTTTCCGTAAGTCTGTCGTTATAAATGGCCGAGTTTTTTCTGTGGAAACGTCACAATAAATGTGTGCACCTGTGTTCGGAATCTGCACGAGCTTCAATTGTAGCGCAGAGCTTGACTGCAGTAACGCTTGCAACTCCTTGTCGCCTTTCTGCGTGTCGGCGAGCTTGTGGTAATCAAGGATTTCTTCCACATCTCGACTCGGAAGAGAGCATCGGCCACTACGTTGTTTTTTCCGGAAACATGTCGGATGTCTGTCGAGAATTGACCGATGTAGTCGAGATGTCGAGCTTGGCGCGATGATGATTTGTCCGATTTTTGCTTAAATGCAAAAATAAGTGGCTTGTGATCGGTGTAGATTATAAAGTCGCGTGCTTCCACCATATGGCGAAAATATTTTATTGCCAAATATATCGCGAGCATTTCACGGTCGTAAGCACTGTATTTTTGTTGCGTGGGTGAAAGTTTTTTGGAAAAGAAGCCGAGTGGCTCCCAGTCAGTACCAACTTGTTGTTGTAGTGCAGCTCCGACGTACGTGTCTGAAGCATCGCACACGAGCGCGAGTGTAGCACCAATTCGCGGATGCGCTAGTGATGTCGCGCCTGCTAGAGCTTTCTTCGCACACTCGAAAGCTTTGGTAGCTGCGGGTGTCCATTTTAATGGTGTTTTCCCTTTAATTTTGCCGTGCAACAATTCGTTGAGCAGAGCTTGCGTCATCGCGGAATCTGGTATGCAACTTCTATAAAAATTTAACATACCGAGAAACTTGCGCAGTTCCTTAGCTGTTTCTGGCTGCGGGTAGTCGATGATTGCTTGAGTCTTTTCGGGTAATGGTCGAATACCGTCGCTCGAGACGAGATGGCTGAGGCAGGGAACTTCAGGCTCACCGAAAATGCATTTAGCCGGATTGATCACGATGCCGTACTGCTGTAATCGTTCAAAAAGTATCCGCAGGTGCTCGAGGTATTGGGTTTCGCTGTCACTAGCTACAAGTATGTCGTCTATG
>NC_046662.1:83558021-83603905 GCF_010883055.1 Belonocnema kinseyi | reverse complement strand
ACTGTGTGGCTATTCGAAGACAACTCGGATGACCGCGCAAACTGCACCCTTCGGTTGGTAATTTAGAAAGTTTGAGGGCAAGCGGCCGTTTTCACGCCCGACTTTTTTTTGGAAATATATTGGCAGCCTCCGAATGATGCCTCAGAACGGCTTGAGTCCTCGCCGAGTGTACGTCGCGAATTTCCTTACCTCCGCAGCCTCGTCCGAGCAACGCTCCGAGTGCAATTTGTAACCCTCTCATTGAGCCCCGCTCTGAGACGTGTGAGTTTACTTCCTTTAATAAACACTTTTGTTTGTGTGAACTCTCATAACAATTTTTTTTTGTGTCGAAAAAATTTCCCTTGATCCAACAATACCACATGTATTTTGCAATTCGAAACCAGTTCCAAATTAAGTTGTTAGTCGTCGTGGAGTGGAGACTTTATTTATAATTTCAAATCCCAACAAACTTCAATTAATGTAGGGGGAGTATAGGGACAGAACTGGAAGCGAGAAAAATGCCTTTATTTTTGGCAGAGTAAAATTTTAAAGTTAAATATGAAAAACATCTGAACGACTTCATTCAGATAGAAAAAAGCAAATGATTCATCATTTTCGATAGTTTTGCTATTATATCTGCGCTATAATCAAACCGCACATGTTTTGAAGTTTAAACAATAAAACACGTTTTGTATGTTTAAAAGATATCTGTATTGTATAAACTACCAACTACAAGTTTAAATGAATTTCCTCTAACAATTCAAAAATTCGTATTCCACTTTAAAGACCTTATAATTCAGATGATTTGAAAGATAAGGAAATTTTGCGACGAATCTTCCTACGCTGAAATTATTTTAATAAACGAATCAAAAAATATCTAGCTTCAAATTCAAAAGTTTTTAAGAGAAATTCAAACTTTTAAATCTTCGGTACAACTCTTTATTTTTTTAAAAAAGTGTTTCTAAAATTTTATTAAAGTCATAAAATCAAGAGAGTATCTGACAATGAAATATCTGCAACGATGAAATATATCTGAGACAATGAAGTATATCTGAAATATATCTGAGACGATGAAATATCTGACGATGAAATAATATGTAATTTTTGGGTATTTATAAAAAAATTGTATGTGTACAATAAAAATTTTTGAGAGCCAAAAGTCCAAAGGTCATCTTTGAACTATATATTTTTTAAGAGTGCAGCATTATATTCTATTAGATATACAATGAAATATAAGGTAATCTGACGTTGTGTATCATAAAAAATGAAGATTAACAACGAATTTCTAAATTTTGGCTTTCCAAAAATGTCATAGTTAATGAAAAAATGTCAAAAAATGATTTAAATTTAAGTGTATTATTTACTCTTGATTTCACGATTTTACCACAGTCTTAGAAACACTTTTCTAGATTTGGAAACGATTTGAACTCAAGATTTCAAACTGTTCATTCTACTAAACAGATTTTTAACTTTTAAGCTAAATATTTGTTGACTCATTCATTAAAATAATTTGAACGTAGACGAATTCGGTTCCAAATGTCCTAATATTTAAGCTGATTATACTTGCAAAGTTTTAGATTCAGTTTCTGGACAGATAGTCTTCTTCGAAGTAAACTATGAATGTTCAAACGGTCAAAGAAACTGTACTTAAACTTCCTCTCGGTAGTGTACTTTTCATTCATTATGAAAATTAAACATATAGGGTAATGGTGGGCAGCGCCAACCAGTGGGGCAAAGGTGATTTTCCTTATAGCATGGCTATTATTTAACAGCTTTAGTTCTACTTGGCATCAAATAAATCAATTTTTGAGAGAGATAGTCTTACTTACTAAAATCTAGAAAACTGATGTCACAAAAGTGAAATTATACAGAAAACAGTTTTTACCACGAAAAAATGGAAGGTTCGCTGACAGAAATATAAAGTTTTCAACTTTAATGACAATACTTACAGTATAAAAACTTCATATCTTGACAGATAAAACAATATTACACAATCTAATTATATTAATTAGATGTAATTCATGTCCAAAATATATTAAATCTTATAAATAAGTGAGGCCTGGCCAGGGGGCAGGCCCGACGAAAATAATATTTACAAGTGCTCAGGTGATACACGTGTCACAATAGGGTGGCTCAAAAACGCTTTTTTTTCTTTAGAGGGCAACGATCCCCCCAATTTCATTTGAAATCCGAAAAAAGAAACACCCTAATTTTTATTTTTTCATTTTTCGATTTTAACAGGTGCCGGTTTTGAGTTGAAGTTTCCCATGTAGAATGCATGGGGAAAAATCACTGTTTTGAGTTTTTGGAATCATTTTTTAGAGTTTGAAAAAATGTGACGGGAAATTATGGGCGCCTGTTGAGAATTATCCAATGAAGAATTTTATGTATTTGAGATATGGGGTTGACACTTCTGACACACCCACACGAGTACCTGAAAACTACCCTTATAACAAAAGCTTCCAATTCTTCATGAACTCGACCTTTTGAGCACTATATGCTCGTATGTTTTTATTTAAAATTATCACTATAAGTCTAGTGGTATATTTATTATCATTGGTTAATTAATTATTAATTATTCAAACCAATGAGATTTTTTGACATTTTCTTTCGAAAATTTGTCCCCTCCGTCTTAAAATTATGACTATTAGTCTATCGGAATATTTAATGACAAACGTTTATTAATTTGTAATTATTTAAACAAATGTTATAAATATACGTTTTTCCCTAAAAATTATAACTATTGGTCTAGTGGAATATTTATTAACTTTAGTTCATTTATTCTAAATTATTAAAACAAGTGAAATTTGTTTGTATAATTTTGTTTTGAATTTTTTTAAATTAAAATTATTGCTGTGGGTCTAGTGGAATATTTATCAGCAATAATTAATTAGTAATCAATAATTAATTTCATAATAATTAACAATCTGCTGCATCCGGACCCTCGACTCACCAATGGTAGTTATTTTGGCAATTGGCACAATTTAAATGTTTTTAAAGTTCTTGTAGAATATGTGCTAAACTATCTCTTGTGCGGCCCAGTGCATCTGGGTGATGAACTTACCATTTAAAGACGTGGCGGCATTTGGCAAACCTAAGATTTTTCTTTTTAATGCAAGCTCATTTTCTCTGACACTCTGGGAAACGGACAGGAGCAAGGCTTGCGCCATGCTGCCATTCAGCCGTGACCCATGCTTTAGCCAGATATTTCTAAGTGTCTTGCCATTCTTGAGCCATGCAAACTTTTTTCACGCGGGATGTAGAAGAGCAACTTATCTTGTGGGCTATATGGAAGAAACATGGACATACAAAACAAGGGACTAGGCATGCCATTGCGGGGGTGATATAATGAGGGGGGAGGTCCGCCACCTTTTGATGTCCCGCATCAAACATGGCAGCACCCACATTTTTATATTTTCATGCACAGTTTGTCGGCAAAAATGCTCGTGCACCTAATCAAATGGCACATCGTAAGATAGCGGCTCTCCCTAATCATGAATTCTCCCCCCTCCCGTGGATTCAACCCCGCTCACTCAAGTTAGGATGGCATGCCTAGTCCCGTGTTTCCTATGTCCATGGGAAGAAACTACTAAATATTATTATTATCAATCCGGTCGGTATTCAAGTTTCTTTTATTGGTACGGTAGAAACATTGCGTAAAATCCGTTTCTGGTAGAATGTCAACAAATAAGGGGTTATATTACAGCTATCTCTATTTATATTCAAAATAACTCATTCTTCTTGTTGGATATATTTAAAGGTAATTTTTCCAGTACATAAAATACGTCAGAATCAAACCATCACATTCTTTTATCTTTAAATGTTTTCATTTTCATAAAAAGCCGATGAAATACGGCTTGTTAGAAATACTTAAATTACCAAATCATTGTTTTTTTTCATGTGATAGATACTTATAGAACTATGATATGAAATAATTTAGAACTAGAAATGCGAAAAATGGATCAATTCAGCATCTCATTAACTTTAAAAAAATCATTGACTGTTAATTGGTCGGCGCTTCCGCACCTTTCCCTAAGTTATTTGTCTTGGTTTTCACGTTTCGTAAGGTATCCAAACTTTTATAAAAAATATGTATTATTTTATCAATATTTATACTAATTTTATGTTAATAAAAATATCATGTAAAATTAAAATAATTCAATTATTTATTTCCCACATTTCCAGTAAACCATAAAGGTTTACTGGAAATATATTATTATATTAAATATATTAATAATTACGCAGATTTAAAATTGAATTTAATAAATAAAATTATTTAATTATGCTTATAATTGAAAATGATGAATAAATCATTATTTTTTCTATTGTTTCTAAAATAGAAAATTTATCATTATGTAAATATTGTTTGAAAATGAAAATTGATTTTTAGCTAAACTCTGAATCTTTGATTAAAATGGTATGTACTAAATTTAGTTGAAACTTATATACTAATGGTCTAAGGTTTTGTAAATATCTTTTTATATCAAATGTAGAAAAACACTAGAATATTACATTATTAGGAATTCCTTGTTTGAGCAAATTTTAACAACTGAAAAAGTATCCATAGGTATATGTTAAATACTATATCCATTCTACTAGAAGGTTTTTCGAATGAGATATGAAAAGGATGAATAATTTTTCGTGTAACTTAAAAAAATTATTTTGTAACTTGATCCAGCAATTCCAGTTATTGAACGACTACTATGATTTTTTAATGAAAAATATAGAAACTTTGCTGATGAGTCTGGTAATTTTTAAGTTTTCATTGAATAGCGGATAAAACAGAAATAATGAAAAATATTAAAAATATTAAAAACTTCTTATTGCAGCTTCATTAGATGTTAAACAAAAAATATGCATAGAAAAACAGAAGATAACCTTCACATCGATTAGAGTTGAAAGATTCATGTAACAGACACTCTCGGAATTATTTTTCGTTGAAAAGTTGTCGTCAGTGAAGAACATGAAAGTATTAATCAAATCTTTCTGGATATCAGGACACCAGATTTAAAAAAAAATACATTGCACTCATCACATTTTCATTTAAAAAGTAATTGCAGTTTGTACGGACGAATCAACATACAGGGTTGGCCATATTCGACAAAAAGATCTGGCAACACTGTAACTTTTGACAGAGATGACAGATCGAGTAATGACGTAGCGCGTTTGAAGCATCAGTCTAAGGAGGTTTTTGTCATGGAGCAGTACATTCCACGCGAACGCTCTCAGATTGTTGAAATTTACATTCAAAAAGCAAGTAAATTGTGAAAACTCAACGTGCATGGAGACTGGACACTGGCCCGTACGAGTGCGATATTTTCATCCGATTGCCTTGGTCGCTTTTTATTTGGACGCTTGAAATTAGTAAGTGCCTCATCTGATGAAAATCTTTCATACAAACGATACAATGTAGTCGCAGAAGGCGCAGTTTTCACTTTATTTATTTTTCTCTAGGCACGTTGAGTTTTCGCAATTGACTTGTTTTGTTGAATTTAAATTTCAACAATCTGAGAGCGTTCGAGTGGAGTGTACTGCTCCATGGCAAAAATCTCTAGACTGATGCTTCAAACGCGCTACGCCATTCCTCGATCTGTCATCTCTGTCAAAAGTTACAGTGTTGCCAAATCTTTTCGTCAAATATGGCCAACCCTTTATATGAACATACGCTTGACAAAAATTAAATTGTATAATAACTCTAACCTCGAAATTCAATTTTTGCCATCTACTGATCAAATATCTATGGATGTGCATACTTTTTTGGTCTATAATAACACTCATTTTTTGGATGAATGGTTGTTCTAATGTTCAATGGGGAGAATGCACAAGTAGAGTTTTAGAAGTTGAATCTAACATCTTAGCATTAAAAAACTTATCAATTGCAGTTAGATATTTTTCAAATAAACAGAAATCTTACAGAATGCCGTAAGTCGAATTTATAATACTTCAAAATTCTTCGAAACAATTTAGTATTAAATATTTTCTTCAAAATAATAAAGAAAAGAAGTTTAATTTTAAAAGTGTAAGCTGAGAAGGAATTTGCTACCCTGGTTGGCCCTATCAATCAGAAACGACCTCCCACGTGTCCAAACTCTCCCTTGAGAATTTCTACTCAAGTCACGCTGAAAAAATGGTTTAGCTGGATTTAGACTTCCAAGAAAATATAGCTGTGTTACCTAGACTTTTAGCTGTTTCAGCTAAATTTGCCATCTAGAAATAATCTAGTTGATTTATATAAATTATTTCTAGATGACAAATTTAGCTGAAAGAACTAAAATTATAGATGACACAGCCATATTTTCTTGTAAGACGTAATTCAGCCAAACGGTTAGCTGGTACAGCTAAACAATTTATTCAGTGCATGATTAAAACAATTTGTGTATAATTAAAGAAATTTTTCAAGTAGAAGTCAATCAATAATTATTCATTGGTAGTAGCAAAATTAAAAACTTTAAACACTTAAATTAGATTAAAATCAAATTCAAAATCCTATTCAACATCCAAAAATAATAAAATTCCTGTAAATAAAATCAAGAATCTAACATAAAAATTTGGACAAACACCAAAAGATGCTGCTATTGCAATTAAAAAAAAAAACATAAAAATTGATAAAATAATAATATCTGGACAAATATAAAAAAAAGGAAAGAAAAATAAGAAGGCAACCAACCAACTCCCCGGGATGAAGTCATGTTGCCAGCTTCCTGAAAAGAAATTGCAAATTTTTGTGGCCCACTTTATAATGTAAAGGTAAATTCCTTTTATAATCGCAGAAACTTGGCAGCACAATTTTTCAATTTTTTTCTTGAATTGTGCAAAAAGTGAAGGACAATTAAAGTTGAATTAACCATATTTTGAAAAATTTATATATCTTTTTATACCGAGAAATAATAAGAAGTATGTATCTAAAAAAGGTTTTTGAACTATATAAACATAATATAAATCTACATAAAATTACCTGCTAAGTAAGCTCAAAAACATTGAAAAGTCGCTTATTATTTGAAATATTTATTAAAATTTGTTTAAATGTTACAAAATGAGCATTCTCATAGAAAGTGGCGGTAATGCAAATCACAGAAATGATTGCGTTGTGTTGTCCACATGTAGCCAGTAACGCCTGAAGATCTACAAAGTTGTCATAATTTCAATAAGGTTTCATATTTTATTGCTCTACTGTTTGTTCATAAGAATTAACTAAACTAGCTGTGAATTCGATTCAGTGCTCGTGACGAGTTCTTCAAACTCTTCTACGCATGCGTCGCGCTCGGTCTCTGATTCGTTGCTGTTCGCTCGCAATTTGAAATGCTAAGAAATAGCATTTTTATTGTTTATTATGAATAATGTGATTTTAACTTATATAAATGTTTATTAGTCCGATATTAATGAATCTTGATAAAAATAAAAATTTATTAAGTGACTGTGTAAATAAGAAATATCCTTTGGTACTCACTTGTATTTTTCTTGCATATTTTTCATTATTCGAAAATTTGGTTAAATAATTGTTTGATTTGAAATTTCACTTCACCCAAATATCAATGAAAAATATTCTGCAAAATATTTATAACATAACTGGAACAAAATTTTAACATTTCTTTACAATAAAATGAATTTTAATATTTCAATAAACTTTAAATAACAAAATTTTCTAATAATGAAAAATATGCAAGAAAAATACAAGTGAGTACCAAAGAATATTTTTTATTTACACGGTATGCACTTAATAAATTATTATTTTCATCAAGATTCATTAATATCGGTCTAATAAACATTTATGTAAATTAAAATGACATTATTCATAATAAACAATAAAAAATTTTTTTTATCATTTCAAATTGCGCGTGAACATCAAAGAATCAGAGACCGAGCGCGGCGCATGCGTAGAAGAGCTCGGGGCACTCGTTACGAGACTGATTCGATCTCTGATGTTTTCAGTTTGTTTGTATTTACAATTGTATGGTGCTCATTTGATGAGCACTTCGATTCGACATTATGATTAATTAGCAAACATATTTCCTACCTCGGAAATGAATGTTTTCTATTAAGGAGCTTTTTATATTCTTACTTAAACTATGCATTATGTTATTGAAAAAAGTTCATCTGTTCAAAAAAGATTAAATTTTTTTATAAATTTCCATAACTCCCGTACTCTTTAAGACAATGCATTACTATTACAGGTCAATAAATTTGCCATGGAACAAGGTATCTATTTCGTCTTGCATCAACTTCAAATTATGCGAATTAGAAAATTTTAACTTAAAAAATCAATTTTTAAAATAATATCAATCACGATAACTTTCCTGCCCTTCGATGAAATGTATAAATATCATAGAGGTCAAAAGATTCGTTTTGAAATAAGAATCTTTTATATGCATGCATCAACTTTCAATTATGTTAGTGGAAAAAGTATTACTAAAAGAAAAACTGATTTTTTAAAATATTATTAAGTTTTGAAGATAAGGTGATTAATATTTTTAGAAATCTTTTGGTCAGTTTTGAGATGAAGTGAACAAAATTTTTTTTAAAAAGTGACCTCCGCACACTAATGGAGACACACACAAACATCCGGAAAATTGTTCAGACATTGTGTAAGAAATTTTTTAATTGAAAAACGTTTAAGTAGGTGAATTAAAAAATTAAATATTATAAAAAGATTATATATTTTACAATCAATTACATCCTTAAATATATGTATTTTGGAAATAAAATATGTATAGACCTAAAATTTCTTGTAATTACAAACATAGATTATCTACATAAACATTAGGACAAATAAATCAAACATTTTCAAATTCACTGATTGATTTTCTATTAATTACTTTTTATTACTTCTATAATTGTATTCTTAAACTTATTGTGGTATTAATTTCATTATATTATCTAAAATTAGAAATAGTATAAGCATGGCGGTTAAGTGTATGATGTTTAAGAAAATAAAGATTCACTTTTTATTTCTAATTTGGAATGGTGGATAATTTTTAAAAACTGTATGAAAGATGTTACGTTTAAAAAACTTAGGATAAATAGCTGAGTTACATTGTTTAGTTATTACATTTTATTATGGTTTTTGAGATTTAACTTTTAAAATAACATATATCATTATTCATGAAATTATAAATATGAATTTATATTTTATAACCACATTTTCTTTCACGAATAGTACATTCATACTCTTGCTAAGAAGAAAGTTTTTCCACGTTGTTGGTTCCATTTTAAAGATAATTTTCTGTAGAATATCGATGGCTTAAATTTAAAAAAAATAACGAAAGACGATTTAAATATGAAGCAAAAATTATAGTTTTATTTTATAAAACATGAGGCTCTCTAAATTCCAAACCATTTTGTGGAAGTGAACAGCAGTACTTGATATTTGCTCCGAGGGCAATTCAAACATGAATTCTAGTGGGAGTAATAATATTGCATTTAATCCCTTTTCATAGTAGAAGCCAAATTTCAAGTGACGTTTCATTTTTTGCTCCGCGTTATTCAACAAAACTAACAACTGAACTAGAATTATTTTGAAAATATATAATCCCCTCGAAAACTTCAAATATACTAAAGAAATAGTACATCTTATAGATGTTTCTTTTATTTCTTATATTCATCTTTATAACGAGAAATAAATTAATTGACATTTTCAAAGTCACGTTTCCGTAGGTCTTGTTTCAAAAAGGAAATATCTGAGAGAAATATTTTCTTATATTATAAAGAAAACCATGCGACTGGAAATTGTACATGATAAAATACATGCTTGTGAACTCTGACACCGAAGGTTTGAAAATAAAAACAGTAACTTTCATCTTATAGAAGAATGTCGATAAAGAGAGAAATGGAATGCTTAACTTACCGTTTTTCTTTACAATAACATGATGTGAGAAAGGTATATGAGAAATGAGGTAGAATTTAAAGAAACATGAAACTGATTGTTCTTTGATCATTTTAAAAATCGATTATTAATAAATAAATAGAATAAGATTTAATAATATTTAAAGAACATAGTTTTGCATTAATTATTTCGATGCTTTTTCTGAAACTTACTTGAATTTTACTATGTATGAGTAAGATCACCTGCATTATTATGTTATAACGACTAACTGACACTGTCAGAAAAATTCTACGCAATGGACGTGCTCGAAGGGGAACATTCCTTTGAACGATTTTTCAAGACATAAACCGTCTTTCGCATTTTATTACAACATTTTCCAATAAAAGCATTAAAGTCTAGTAGTCGAGAAATATAAAAATATCAGAAATTATTTTATAGATTTTTATCTACGTTTCAAAATATTGTTGCTTAATGCGAATATAAAAATGATAAAAATTTTATCCAATGCTGAATTTGTCATTAGAAAACGAAGAAAAGAGATATTTCATATTTAAATTAAATGAAAAACACTTTTTTGCGAATATTCGAGATAAAAGGTCCATGAATAGGACAGTGAATGAAATACCAAAGATATGACATGGGCATTTAAGCTGCAAGAAGATTAAAAAACGTATTAATACAAATTTTAATGTTTCAATTTTACCTTTCTTAACGCGAATTCTAAGTTTTCATTTTAATTTCAATTTATATAAGATTAATAGTAAGATTAATAATAGTGACTTAAAGTCATTCAACCTTAGAATTTATAATAGATCCTTATTCTATGATAATATATCAAAAATATTTTGAGTTGCGGAATTACTTGTAACATATAATTGCGATTAAACATTATATTTACGCAAAAAACCTGCTTGTTTCCGATGTTAAATCAAAGGGAAACTTTACGGTTCTTGTGTCACCCCTTTATATTAACAGAATTAGCTCAAATTTTAAAAAGATAATTTTGTTGCATTCGAACACAACATGAGGTAAGAGTGAAGAAATTCGAGAAGTAAAAAATAAGGGCCTCCCTAATGCCTTCCATCTTCAAGTCGTTTTCAGCTTTCATACACAAACAAAAATTACTTGTGAAAAGATTTACAAGATTCACTTGCAGAATTTCCACTATCCACCGGACTTTTCAAATTGTTACTGATGAAGCATTTGCAATTTGGAATGTGTTAATTTACCTCTTTTGATTAAGTGCACTTAAACTTTAATTAAGGGAGTGAATTTGTATCTGACCACTTAGTTCTTGAAACGAGAAACGATTGATGCATTTTACGTTCTATATCCTCCTGCAGGAGGTAGTTTACCAGCTAACCGTTTATAGGTGGTATTGAACCTGCTGTAAGCCCTAGTCAATTCGAGCTGCAATCTCGCCTGATGATGCTTCGCATACAAACGTGTCAATACTGGTTCAAAGCTCTTGAGTTTCGTTACCTTTTGAAAATGTATATCTTCTCCTACACTTAATGGAGAAAAATATTTTACAATTCATATTTACGTAAAAAGTACTTTTAGGGTTAAAATAAAACTTGGCCAACAATTGACGTTGTAAGTTATAATAGGGTAGCCGCAAAACGTCAGTTTTGAAATTCCCTGACTTATCCCTAATTTTTCCCTGACCATTATTATGCAAAGCCCAGACATTTATAACATATAATCTTTTATTAAAGGAGGAAAGCAATTTAATTATTAAATAGTCAAATTTCGTATTTTTTATTTATTTCGAATAAAAAGGTGCATTGACAATCCAAAAAGACGACTGTTGAAAAAAACACTTGAATTATTAATATGAAAGATGACTTTTGAACAAAATAGTTGAATTTACAACCTAAAAGTCTACGAATATAAAGTTGAACTAAATGGTCGAATTTTAAAACAAAGAATATTACACAGTTGCATTTTAAAACAAATCACTTAATTTTCTCCAAGGGGTTTGAACTTTTTATCCAAAAGGAGCAATTTTCTGACCTTATAGACGAATTTTTAACAAAACAGTTGAATTTGCAACCAACAAATATAGCTTCCAAATAAAATACATGAATTTTCAACAAAATATTTAAACTTTGAACAATATAGTCGAATTTTTAACCGAATTCGAGAATTTTTACCATAAAAGGATGAAGTTTCAATCAAATAGTCCATTTTTCAAACAAAAAAGATTAAATTTTAACCAAAAAGAGTTTTATTTTTCAAAAAATTTTGATCTTTCAGCTACAAAATCGCATGTTGCAAAAAACTTAAATTTAAAACGCGAGAAGATAAATTTTTATTCAAAAGTTATTTTTTAATGAAGAAAGATGAATTTTCAACCTACAAAGATGATTTTTTATTTAAATGGTCAAATTTTTAATGGAAAAATATGAAACTTCACTCTGAAATCGTGGAAAATTAGTTTCCTACTCATAAGATGAATTTTCAACAAAAACATATCGATTTTCAAGAAAATAAGCCTTCAACTGAAATTGTTTTCAACAATGTAGTTCAACTTTTGTATTTTCAACTCAATACTTCAATATTCAAATAAAGTGATGAATTTCCAACTAAAATTATGAATCCGTAAGTTTATATAAAAAAAGTTAAATTCAACCAAAACATAAGAGTTTTCAACAACATAATTGTATCCCCAATCACAGAAAATTATTTTTATCTAAAGGAGGAATTTTGATAGAAAAAAGATTAAATTTTCACTAAATCAGATGTATTCTGCTTCTAAAACAAAAAATTTGATATTATAAAAGAATATTCGAATTTTCAATTAAGAAAGCTTTTACATAAATTTTAAAGAACAAGATATAAATTTTTACAAAAAGTTAGTTCCCTACCCATGAAGACGAATTTTCAATAAAATGGTGGAATTTTTAACCGAAGCCATGATTTTTAATCAAATTATTTAATTTTCAACCAAATAATTTAATTTTAAAATAAAAGTGTAAGCCTAAGCAGGGATCAACTGAAAAATAGAAATTAAAGGCAAATAAACTACTGAAAATAATATTACATATATCAGAGTTAGCTGCAAAAATTCATTTTCAAAATTCCGTACGTTCCCCCTAACCAATTTTTTTATCTTTCCTGATAATTTAATATTAAAAGATGAGAATCTTAATACTGCAACGTTTTCAAATAATGTCTTCAATAAATCGAATTTAAACAATTCAAATTTAAATTTAATAAGCTCAAATTTATCATCCTTGATAGTTCTTTAAACTTCCACTTACCTAACTCTTCTAAAGTTTTTTTTTTCAATTCCCTGACTTTTCCATGATTTCTGAATTTTCCCTGACTTTTGCAATTCCAAAACTTTTAATCGTATAAACAAAACCATACGAGTTCTTATTATATTATACTGTTTTAAATAAAGAAAAATTAAATCGAACGTTCTGGTAGCACAAAACTTATAAAAACTTATTTCTCTCTCAATTCACGCTTAGATATAAAAGTTTATATTCAAACTTTAAAAACTCTATAAAATTCAAGTCAGTTTTATGTTCAAGCATAAAAAAGTTTTTAATGTTTTCGAAGTACACATGTTTTATGTTATTTCTATGGAAAAACACAAACGTTAAAGAAAATTATGAAAAATAGGGACAGTTTTAATTAAACATTTAATTATATTCGCTTCATAGAATATAAAGTTCTTTAAAACCTCATTGTAAATCTGTTTCGTTAGTGATATTTTCCAATTTGGAAAACGTGTTTTGTAAAATGATTTACACTACCCTCGGGTGGAAAGTATTTACGCGGCTAGTGTCAGCGGTACTACAAATCCCTGCGGACTTTGAAACGTGATTTAACGCTGAAAGAAACTGAGAATTTGTTTAAAGAAAGCGGCGCAAAGCTTATGAAAAATTGTTTCGTATGACTCCTAATAGATAAATTTTTGACTTTTTTAAGAGAATATACTTCGTGAGAAGTTATTAAAAAATGCAGAAAATTGGCGAACTTTAGGTCGTGGTTTTAACTCAGGGAATGACCTAGAAAAATTGTATTAAAAATCTGAAATTTATACTAAGTAGTCCTTAAAGTTGTATCTTTAATTGAAGCCTATCGAACTTGAAAGATCTTTGTGGGTTCCCGAGATCTGACGAAAAATGTCTAAGCGTATCTGCGTCGGCATTCAGTCGGCGGTCATCTCGCTTGGGCACGAGAGCAATGATCACCAAATATTTCTCAAATTTTTAAAATTAATTTTTTTCTTAAGCTACTAGAAAGATCGAAAGAAGAATCCTTTTTCAAAAATACACGCATTATTTTTCCAGGTGTTACGTATTAATACAAGTCAATTTTTTCAAGAAATCCGTATTATCATCAGGGAGATGATAACCACTGATAAGTAGAGGTATCTTTTTACCCACCGTGTAAATAGAAATCAACATTATCGATCAAAGATAACTCTTCAAATAACAGAAATTCTTAATGTCTTTACAATCTAGGAGGAGTTATGAAATTAAATTTTTTCTGAAAAAAAAAATTTCTCCTTCGCTCCGCTGGGAATCGAATTACAGAACTTTCAATTGCCGGTCGGGTGCTTTTCCCGCAAAAAACTAGCGAAATCGAAAGAAGAATCCTTTTCTTATAAATAGTAGTATCTTAAGGGAAAAGCACCCGATTGACAATAGGAAGTCCTGTGGTTCGATTCCCAGCATAGCGAAGGAGACGATCTTTTTGCAGAAAGAATTTAAATTAAAGAAGAATTTAATTCATAGCTATCAAGTCTGAAGAGAGGTTAAGAATCTCTATTATTTTAGGTGTCACCTTAAATCGATAGTGTTGATTTATATTTTCACATTACCATCTTTCTGATGATAATAGAGATTCCTTGAAAAATGCTCAGATTTTGAACCTTAACTTCAATTCAGGCTGTAACTTAGTCAAATTATTGAAAAAAATTGGTATCGACAGGGCATAGTCTTTACAGTCTGTATGAAGTTTTAAAAATATTTCTCACACTAGTAAGTGTCGATGATGATTTTTGAAAATTTGTAACAATAGCTTTTTGTAACCTCCTGCATTAGCTGGTGAATTTTGACAGCAGGCCATTTTGAATTTCCAAATTTTGAGTTTAGATTCGTAATTAGCGACCTAGAAAATCCCGGGGTACTCATTTTCATCTAAATTGAGTAAAATTTTTGATTTTGTTCCGCTATATTGGCTCCATCATTTCGAATTTTAGAATTTTGATTTCAGACTCAGATTCAACGAGTCCAAAAACCCCTATGTAAGACATGGATGCCAAATCAGAGCAAGTCAAATGAGGGAAAAAAGATAGACGCACCATTGCATCAATGCCTATGTCATGTCATAAATTGAAGGCAAGGTACAAATTTTGAGAAAGTCTTGATTTTTTAAAAAACTTTTCACTTTTAAAAAGGTCAAAATATCTCTTCCAGGGGTCATTCGACGCGTAGTCTCATAAGCTTTCCCATTTTTTTTAAAGAGCTTCCTAATTTTTTCACGATTAATCACATTTCGAAGTCAGTCGTGATTTTTAATACCGCTCGCGCTAGCCGTGAAGATAATTTCTGACAGTAGTGTGTACATATATTTTTCATTTTACTTTTGACCTGATTTAAGAGAATGAACTTTGTTCGTCTCTATGAAAGATATTGTTCTGATATGAAGTCGAAGAAGAGTCATTCAGATAGTGTGATTTCAGCTTTTTCCATGTTCTTTTCCGCCATCTGGCTTTTTAAATCTCGCAATCTGCTTCTGAGCTCTGAGTTACTGATCTCACTTCCTTATACGAAAACTAGATTTCTGTTTTCTCTGAGTGAACTTGAGATGGAATCTGAATAAAATTGAATCCATCTCTGCGATATTGAATTTGCCATTTCAGCTAGGTACAAATCATAGGAAAGATCTTGACAAGGTCAAGCGCAACTTCAAAAATCTGAATGTTTCACTTTAAAATTATTTTTATTGTTTACAATTTTATTTTTATAAGTATTAGAGGAAAGCCGGATAGCCACGGTCACTCGTGATTTTAAATAAACTGTACTTTGGGAACTTTCACATATAACGTGACACAATTTTCATTTAGTTTTTATGCATCTACTCTTTTTATGACGATTTGTGACATTTTTATAAACCCTTCCTCAAAAAGTCATGTGACACTGCAGCTGACCGCTCCTATTTTTTGTATACGAAAATCATTTTTATTTTCTAAAACCGTACATCGAAATATGAGTAATGAGTTTAAACTATTCGATACTAGTATGCGAATAATTTAATTAAATTCTTTAGACGGACATTCTCATTTGAGAACATTGATATGATTGAAAAATTAGGGCCGCTTAATGAACACATCGCTTTTCTAAAAGAGTTCTTTTTTCTCCTATTTTCGTTCCTTTGTTTTATTTTAGTAAAATTTATACTGAATTACTAGAAACCAATACAAAATCCAGTTATTTTTGGTTAAAAGTTAATTTTTTTTTAGTTAAAGTTTCGAATTATATTATTGCATTAGAATTAATATCGTTTTTTTATAGTTCTACTATTTTGTCGAACATTTTATTACTTAGTTAAAAAATCGGTGCACTTTTTTCATAATCTAACATTTTTTGTAAAATAATTAATATTCCTCATTAAAAAAACTTCTCTGTTGATGGTTTGACACTTTGGTTGAATGTCAAAATGCTTTCATGAAAATTAATTTTTTTATGAAGATTCATCACTCTAGACGAAATTTCTTCTCTTTTGTTTTAAATTGAACTATTTTGTTAAAAATTCTTTCTTTTTTAGTTCAGAATTAATTTTCTTCGCTGAAAATTTAAACAATTTAATTTTTTGTTTGAACACCTCAGAGTTACGTTCCAAGTACAACCCCCCCCCCCCCCCCTCACCCTTAAGGTGATAATTTTTTCTTTGATTTAATTTGAGAAACCACTAAAATAAAAGACAAAACATATTATAACAATTTTTAAACAAAACTTTAAGCCAAAAGTGCTCTCGAAACAGAGGAAATATGCACAATTTTTTTTTTAAATAGGTGCATAATTTTTTTTGAATGAATTAATGTATAGGTCGTATATGTATTAGGTACCGTATTGAATTGAATATGAAAAGATTCCAAATGCGATGAATTTTTATCGAAAGATGTGAGTTTTCAAGATAAAAAGACTAATGTTTTGAAAAAGTTGACTTTTAAGCTCTAAAATAGAAATTTTCAACTAGGAAAGATAGCTTCTCAACAAATAGTTGAATTTTCAACAAACAGAAATTTTTAAAACCACGAATTGGCTACCAAGAAAGGTGAATTATTAATCCAAAGAAGATAAATTTTTAATCTTAAAGAATAATTTTTAACTAATTAGTTTCATTTGTTAATTTTTAAAAAGACAGTTAAATTTTCTGTCCAAAACGAAGATTATTTCATCCAAACAGACCGAAATTTAACTAGGTAGTTAAATTTCCATTTAGGATTATGGATCTTTGCTAAAAAAATTAATTTGAACAAAGAACCTTAACTTTAAACCAAGTTATGGATATTGAATCAAGAAAGCCTAAATCTTACAGAAAATTACAACAGTTGATATTCAAACTAAAAAAAAGTTCATTTCAGATAAAAATCGTGGAATTCAATAAAAAAAATACAAATATTTAACCAAATAATTGAATCCTAAACCAAAACAGATTCATTTTTAAATTACAAAATTAGAAAAGAATTAATATTCGGTGAGCAACAATTTTTCATTGAATAAAATACATATATAAATCATATATTTTATTGCAATTTGTCCCCTTTTTCTATAAATTTAATTTGTTTATTTCCAATGTTACTTTTAATGATTTAAAGAGTGTCATTATAAAATTTTATTTTTTTGTTTTTATTGTTATTTTTTACCATTAAAATAAAAACTGCGATTTCCATTTAAAAAAAGATTAAAAAACACATTTCTAGATTTTTTTGAATGTACAACTTTTTTTCATGAATTTTTTTTCGCACCTTGCCTCATTTTTCCAAAAATTTAATTAATTTATTTTTGATGTTATTTTTCACGATTGAAAAAAACTACGCATCCTACCAAAAAATAATTGTAACAAATGTATTAGTCTCTCTTGGTAAACAAGTTTTGTTTAATTATTTTTTTCTCAGCTTGTGTCGATTGTCTAAAAATGTAATTCTTTCTATGACAATGTGGAATGTTTGATGTTTCATTGTTTGAGCAATCAAAATTTGACTTTTCGATTTTCCAACCAATTTCAAAGAGTTCTTATGATAATCTTGTAGAGTATTCGAAAAGCAACGTTTTTCTTATCATGATTTTTTTCATGCCCTACGTAGTTTGGCTTCAAATTATATTTTTTATTTATTTATTTTTCATTTTTAAATTTTGTAAGTGCTATAACTCTAGTAATCTTTTTTCTCGAAAAATGCCTTTTTGCATAATTATCCAAAATGGCTGACTAACGATCTTCACCTACAGTTAGGGGACTAAAAGAGTGTACTAAAGGCCAATGCAATCTGTCAATTATTTGGAAGGTTATCGTGATAACAGGCTAAAAATCTACAGACAAAAACACACACACAGACACTTCCCTACTATATTAAAGCTCAGCGATACGAAAGAAGCTTTATTCATGTGATAAAATAATTCACTAAAGAAATTTTATGACTGTAGGGATTACACGGACCTATCAGAAAGTTCTAGGGTGACGTCGCTGGGTAAATCGCTACGTTAGAGAGTTGAATTACCCATGAGGATTGACCGTTTATCAAACTTTAATAAGCAAACATGTGAATAAAGGAAACTTCGAGGATATGACATTGTTCGTAATTTAACCTAAACATACTTATAATAATGTATCTACATAAAGGTGTGTACAAAAGCATGCGCTTGTCCACATAGTACATAAACTTCCCCCATAAGAACATAATACAGACTCTCGCCACATAACAGAGAATTTAGCTATTCTAGATTGCGATGAAAAATAGTTCAAACTTTATTACTTTAAATCTAAATTGAAAGTGTTTCTAAATTAAAAATGGATTTCCTAAAATTTAAACAATATGTATATCACAGAAAAACATTTAGATGTTCACTAGGTGGCCCCTAGGGTCCATCCTTAAATTATGTAAACCACGTTTTGCCAATTTTTTAAAAATTATGAGAATTTTGGAAAATTCAATCAACTCTGTTATATTTACTGTTGACAATTGGAGAATTTTCGATAAGAAATCTATGAAATGGAATGAATTGCAATTTTATTTGTTCAAAATAGAACATTCTTCAATTTGAAATCCTAAAAATACAAATTAAAAAAAATGCATTCAAAATTTTATATTATGCACATTAAATATTCGTAAACCTTTAAAATTGAACTACAGTTTAAAAATAATAACAGAGTTTAAACGCACATCATTTCAAAGTAGAAAGATTCTGAATAAACCCCATTTTACTCGTGAAACTTAAAAGTTCAAGAATTGTGAACTGAAAATTGTAATAATTAAAGAATTTTCAATTGATAATTTTTTTAAATGGAACAATTTGAGAAAATGTTCCAAATTACACACTATAAAAAAATATATCTTGGGAGTTGGATAATTTATGAAATTCAAGAGTTTTTAATTTCAACCATTTAATATTGTAGAAAGTTGAATTATGAATATTTAAAATAAGAGTTTTTAATGTTAAAAATTTCCATACAGATAAAAAGTCAGGAGGTTTTAGTTTTTATAAATAAAATTCTAAAATTCTGATGATTTACATTTCAAAATTATTCGATTTCGAAAATTTGGAATTGAAAACTCTTGACTTTTGATATTTAAAATCATTTAGAAAATGTTCCAAATTATATACTATAAAAATATAAATCTTTAAAATGGGTTATTTATGTCCTTCAAGAATTTTTATTGCAACTGTTGAAAATTATAGAAACTTAAATAATAAAACTTTAAAATTAGAGTTTTTAATGTTAAAAATTTCCATACAGGTAGAAAGTCAGCAAGTTTTATGTTTTATAACTAAAATTCTATAATACTGATGAATTACATTTCGAAATTATTCAATTTCGAAGATTTAAAATTAAAAACTCTTAACTTTTGATATTTAAAATCATTCATAATTAAGAATTTTGACTTAAACATCCTAAAATTTAAGAATCTTCAACTGCAAATCCTACAAATCAAAGAATCTACCATGACAAATTATCAAAATTAAACTACACATTAAAAAAAAACGTTCAAAATAACGTGCTTTCATACTATAATTATTCCATTTTGATAAATGTTTAATTTTTAATCTCATAATTCGTATAATTTTAAATTGAGTATCGTTAAAATTTAAGAATTTCCAATTGTAAATCTTCAAAGCGGAACTATTTCAAAACATGTTCAAAATTAAATACTTTTAAAATATGAATCTTGAAATTTGAATAATTTTTGAACTCTAAGAATTTGCAATTGCAACTATTCAATGTTATAGTAATTTGAATTATAAATATTCACAATTAAAGAGTTTTTAATCTTAAAAAATTGGAATGAATTTACAAATTCAGTAAGTTTTAGTTCTTAGAGCTACAAATTCTGTAATTCTGATTATTCACATTTCGAAATTCTTCAATTTTGAAGATTTGCAATTCAAAACCTTGAATCTTGATGTTTATTCAAGAAACTTCAATTGCAAATTAAAATTAGGTACAGGAAAATAAAACATTAAATATTGAACAAAAAATAGTTTAATTTCCTATTGCTTATTCGGCAATTATTATTTAATATTTTTCTTCGCTTCAGCAAAAAATTTTGAAGAGTTAAACCTAAAAAAAGATTATTAAGGTTATTAAGGTTATCATTATCTTATGTTTAAAACAATATTTTATATTATTTTGGACATTATTGAATTAATTTAAATAAAATATTTTACTAGCGAATATTTTTTAAGAAGCGTTGCTGAAAACGAATGAAGGCCGGATTCTTGTTCAGCGCAAACAATTCTTTGGAAATTATGTTTTCCATTTTACAGATATATAAGGGAAATTTTGTAAATTACTCTGTTATTAGCTAGCTTAATTATACTGTATGAAAATTTAACTTATCTTGTAAGATTTTCATTCATATTTTATAACAAAATATATAAATGTTTTTTTATGTTGCGGATGGGGGAATGCCTCCCAGATATGGGTGGTACCAGGGAAATCAAATATCCGGGGCGGACAAAAACCAGCTACGGGAAGGAACCCCGAATGCAAACCATTCATGAGCGGGTATATGAAAAACGACATAACCCAAGGGAGTAGAAATCCCCACACTGATTCCGATTGGGTTCCAGGCTCGGTGGTCAGTTTCGGTTCCAACGATGTTAAGGGGAACCAAACACGCTTTGAAAGGAGCATCTGCAGGGAGTTAAGATGTCCATTGGACGTCACTGGGGAAGACAATATCAGAGAAGTATCGATAAATAAGAAGAACATATCAGAAATAGATGTCAAACTTATCGAGACCTACGATTTCCTCAAAAAGCTGCATGACAACATTGAAGAAATAGTGGGTTTCAGCAGGGAGAAGAGAAATAAGTGATTCCGAATTAGAAACGGATTAACGCGAGTGGAGCGTCTGATAGAGGAACTGCAGCGATCACACTATGACGACCGAAGGGCTTCATAGGGATTTGATCGAAAATGTTGGACGAATGGCCAGAATGAGTGCCATGACCAGAAAAGAGAAGACCATAGAGGCTGGTCCCTTTAAGCGAAGGCACGGAGAAGAGCTTGACCCGATGCGGTTCTTATCAAACTGGCCGAGGGTCTGAGCTATGCCGAGGTTCTAAAGGATCTCAAGCGAAAGGTCAGTCCTGATGCCCTAGGTCTAACAATCAAGGTGGTCAGACGAACCAGAAGCAAAGAAGTTCTTGTAGAACTAGGACCTAAAGGAAAGGGCAGAGCCGAGCTGTCATAGGCCATAAGAGGAACTGTAGGTGAAGGGGGTAGCGTGCGCGAGCTTGTTCCCCGTATGAAGGTCGAAATCTTAGTCCTAGATACTTTAACAGACGCAGGAGAGGTCGAAGCGGCCGTAAGAAGACATTTAGGCACTTTTTATGTGAAAGAGGTGAAGGTCAGGCTCACGAAAATACCCTAAAAAGGCAATCTGAGGGCTTTCGTGGAGTTAGCAGAAGAGATGGCGAAGAGACTGGGGCGCACCGGACACCTGAAGGTGGGGTGGGTGTCCTATCGCGTACACAACACGGTAGAGAGGGTACGATGATACCGCTGCCTAGGCTACGGCCACATGGCAGCTGGTTGTGAGGGGCCTGACAGAACGAGGGCATGCTGGAGATGCGGCAAGGAGCGCCATAAGGTTGCGGCAGGCGAGAGTACGCCGCAGTGCTGCCTCTGCACCGCAAAAGAAGAGAAGCCCCGGACCGAACATCTGCCGGGAAGCATGAGGTGTTGGTTGTTCCGAGAGGCAACTTCGCTGGAAAAGCCTCAATGACGACCAATTTAACCAGCCACACCCAACCAAGATGCCCGAAGGCCGGCGAGCCCGATGAACGGTAGATCCGCACTACCGAGGACGATGCGTGCATCTTGGTTGGACAGAAGAAGAAGCCCCGAATAGACAACCGTTCGGGGATAAGGAGCTGCTTAGTTCAGAGGGGCAGCCTCATTGAAGAAGCCTCTTGGACGCTGAGGCTACCATCGAAGCTGGGCAGGTCGAACAGCAAGCCTAGATATTTAAGACAAGGCAAAGTTGACAAAACAAGAAGAGGGCCGAGGCACGGCCAAAGAAACGGCACCCCTGAAGTAATGCAAAAGCGGTTCCGGAGGGAATTATGCCAAAAGGAAAGGGTAGTAGTTTTTAGTCGGTCATTGGTAGCATCATTATAATGGTCGAATTAAGTTCTTGATGAATATTAATATATATTCAGATTATTGTAGTGCTGCTATCAATATACCGACACTACCGAGAAGTGCGGACCCTTCTCTGTATGATAGCACATTTTCCACCTTTCCTCGTAAACAAATTAAGTTATTAGTACGCCTTTCACAGATAATAAATTGCGTCGACATATAATCATTTAACGACAGATATAAATCACATTTAATTACTGTACTGCAATAATAAATGCAAATTATATTTTGCACTTGAAAGATTTTCCAGTCTGATGCTTGAATGCCATCCGCTTTCATTCATCCAGCGAAGCATAAATCTGCACTGCATTAGACCACTCGACTGTTACGAATTACAGTTCTGATATCCAAATGCTCTACTCAGCTCAATAGTAGAATAATCATTATTGACGCCAAATTAATAAGACAATGTAGAAACGAAAAGTCTTTTTGAAATTTCAAGAAATGTTTCAAATCTTTTATCTACCAGAGAAATAATTTGGAGGGGGGGGGGGCTCATGACATTTCAAACACAGATATTTATGGCTATGTATATAGATTGACTAATTAAAGCCTCAGCAGACAAAATTATGTATCTAAACAAGTTTTATGTCCATGGAGTTCTACAGTACGCCAACAAATGTCAAAGTAGTCGAAGTTATTTACTTTAAAATTATCTCAAAATCAAAATGGTCGTTTTTCAAATCTGACTTGAGAAATTTTAAACAGATACAAAAACAGGAAATTGCATTTGCGTAAGTGTAATATGTTTGATATTATCGGCTCTGGACGTTTTACTACTGGTACTTCAATTTTCTTTTTATTGACTTCAACTTTTCCCATTCTTTTTACCCACTATAGTGGTAGTCTCGGGGGTATCCGCAATGGCCGTTGTAGTATCCCAGGACTCATCAAACCAATTTTCTTCTTCTTGCTTGTGGCTTCTCATAGTGCTGAATCGTAAACTTCACGACTCCGCAGACCTTGAATGCGCCTCTCTCTTACCTTCTTGGACCTACATGCCCTGTATACTGGAAACTCGTATAACGACACTGCAGTGTAATTGTAAGTAACACGACTATTGTAATATTTAATGCATTCATACATAAATAAGTAGCAATATTTATGAAAAAAAAACGATTTCAACAATTCTTTATATTTATTTATTTACTTATTTGTCTATCATAAGCCAGGAAAAAGAACTATTTTAAGCTATTTTCTTTTGAAACTTAAAGGCTTTTAAAATTAAAGGTATCGACAACTATAATTTGGTGATTGCGAATTCTCTTCTGTTAAAGCTCCTTTCTCCATTTTGCATATCGCAAAATAATGTACAAAATTTGTTTATGATGACTTGCAAATTTGCTTCATATTTGTCACTAATTTTTATTTCTAGCTACATTGAGAAATCTATCATTTCAATGAATGTATATTATTTCATTAACCAATTATCTTATTTGTGTATTTAGTTGAATATTTAAAATTGAACTGTTCTTATTGTTGGAAAATTGACCTGTCTTTCTAGAAATTCCTAAATTTTTATCAAATCAAACTCTTTAGAGACGATTTATTTAGAAGGTTTCTATGGTCTTGAAAGGTCTTTGAAGAAGATCATTTTCTTAAACCTCCTTTGTAGAATTTTTTTAGGTCACAGGGAATGTTACCTAATTGTAAGCCATCTCTAACATGTGGTTCCAGCATTGTCCTTTAACTCAGTTTCAAAAAGACTTCAGAGATACCGGACGTGTATTTCTAGAATGGGAAAAACCCAAATAGAAAATTCTAAATTTTTAATATTAGTTCTTTTTAAAATTGTGTTTCGTTATGCAGATAATAGAAAACTCGAAAACCGACTTAAAGATGAGCAATTTATATCCATTTATTAGAATTTTTGGATGAAAAAGAAATTTTAAACCTAAAAACTACAAACAACGCGGAGATTTTTGTTCGCACCGGGGGGGGGGGGTTATATCTTTTATTATAAATTCAAAGATGTAGGCCTTGAATAGACAATAAATAAACATAAATGAATATATATATATATAACTTTTTGCTTTCGGTCCCAGAGGCATAAAAACATAAACTCAAGACGACTCACTCGGTTCCTGTTCGCTCCCCCCCCTACCAACCCTCCCTTATTACCTGAAGTTTGGTGGGACTGACGTTACAACTACAATCTCCACCATATGACGAATTTTTACTTAACTTGGACATAATTTCGACTCGCAAAATAAATGTATAGCACAAAGATGGTTGTTGGGCGTATAATATAAACAATGAATACTAAAAACGATAAAATAGCCTCGGAAAAGACGGGAACTTTAATTGACAAAAGATATGCACACGGTCAATGCGAATGATCTCAAGGTAAAAGAAATGCGACAAACTATGCATGTAAGGAAAGTAGATATTTTATGTGTGCTTGAAACAAAGAAAAAGAAATGCGAAACTAAAGACATAGAAAACAGCGTGTTGAAAGGCGGATTTGAAATATGGTCAAGAGTAAATGGTGAATCATCTAGTAGGTAAGTAGTAGATCCGATTCAAAAAAAAGAGCGAAGCAGCATCTCGGAGATCATGATTTTGTATCTCCCAGACTGTTTTGGGCTAGAATGAAAGTAGGAATTATATGACTATTTACCATAGCAAGCTACGCGCCAATTGACTGTGATCCCAGAGAAGAAAAAGACGTCTTCTGGGACACTTTAAACGACACAATAAATATTTGCGATCGTGGTGAAAGAATAATTCTGCTAGGAGATATGAATTTGGCAACCAAAGTCAGGATACGGAAAAAGTATTAGGTAATTTTGCGTATTTAAGAACAAACTATAACGGAGATAAATTAGTTAGCTTATGCTTAGAAAGGAGTCCGTTCATTACAAATACTTGGTTTAGGCATAAAATAATTCACATGTACACCTGGTCCAAAAGAAATAACCACAGTATAATTGATTTTGTTTTTGCGGATGAAAGACTAAGAGAGTTAGTCAAAGATACAAGGGTCATGAGGGGTTCTGAATGAAACGCTGATAATTACGTTCCGATCTCCAAAATTAACTTAGGTCGGGGATGGAGAAAAAAGAAAACAAAGAAAGCAAAACAATCACGAATAGAAATTCAGAACCTATAGAAACCGGACGTGCGAATAGATTTCCAAAATAAGATAATCGAAAGCATAGTTAGGTGTACGAGCGAGGTGTGTGGCACCGCGTTTGTAGGAAAAATGTCTGGTGATGCGTGGTGGAATGATGAAATTCAGACTGACCAAAAAGCAAAGAAAGAAGCGTACAGGAGAGCTTTGAACAACGCAGATCTTAGCAATGGGGAAAGAAATAGTTGTATAAATAATTACAGACATAAAAAGAGGATACTTAAACGATAAATTAAGGAAAGTAAAGATTTAAGGAAGCAAGAAACCGCTTTATAAAAAGATGAAGGGAAATAAAAGTACAGAATTGGTCAACACTGGGAAATGCTATATGATGCAGGCGGGATACTAGAGGCTTTCAGAGACTATTTTCGGTGACAATTCGGAGATGAAGCTATAGGACACCACAACTGTGATGTTGAACACAATGCGTTAGACAACTCAATTGAGAAAGTCTGTGTCCCTGAGGTTAAGTATATAATTAAGGACTTAAAAAACGGTAAGGCTGCTGGGCTAGACTGTATTAACGCTGAATTGTTTAAACACGGTGGCGAGTACATACCGCATAGACTGTGCGAATTGATAAATTTATGTTCTGAAATGGGAGACGTTCCAGACGATTGGAAAAAAGCGATTATCGCACCAATACACAAAAGAAAGTGAGATAAAAGCGTCTTAAATAATTACAGAGGAATTAACTTATTAAGTACCGTTAGAGAAGTATACTCAAAAATAGTTATTCGTAGGGTAATGAAAATAACGGAAGAAAATATTTGGGAAGTCTAAAATGGGTTTATGCCAGGAAGGTCATATACGAATCAAATATGTAGCTTAAGGCGAATCATAGAAATAATTTTGAGAGTAGGAAGAAAAGTTTTCTGAGCATTTGTTGACCTAGAAAAAGCTTTTGACAAAGGTGAATAGAAGTAAACTTTGCGAAGTCTTGAAAGAGCACGGAGTCAATGGATGACTCCTATAAGCTATAAAAACAATATACACGGGTAGCAAGGCAAGTGTAAGGGTAAATGGGCATCTGAGTGATTGTTTCGATATTATTCAAGAAGTTAGACAAGGATGCGTTATTTCTTTGTGTTTATTTATATTATTTATAGATAAGTGTTTAATAATGGCACTTTTCGTCGAAGAGGGTGTGGATCTCGAAACAGTAAGGGTACGTGGGTTAGCGTTCGCAGATGATAAGGTTGTTATGACAGAGTCCATCGAAGACTTGCAAAGAATATTAAATAAACTGAATGCAAGCGTGAAGAGCATGGGCTTCAAAATTACCGCAAATAAAACAAAAACTATGGAGTTCGAAGGAAAGAGTAAGAAGACGCTATGCTATATTGTATCAACTGATAATAGAACTGAACAAATTGATAAGTTTGTGTACCTTGCTTGCTTCTTTACTAGGGACGGGAGGATAGAGGAGGAGCTAGATAGACGGATAAATGAAGGTAAGAAGGTTATTGGTAGAGCAGTGCCCCTTATCAGAAGTAAAAAGATATCAAATAAAGCTAAAATGGCAATACATAACTCTATATTGGTACCGACTGTACTATACGGTATCGAGACATGCACCTATCAAAAAAAAGATATGAGTAAAGTTAATGCAGTTGATATGAGATTCATGCGCATAATATGCGGGAAAACTCTGATGGACAAAGTGAGTAACGAAATAATTCTCAAAGAATGTGGTGCAGAAGAGGCGTTAGTAGACACATAGGAAAGAAATCGGTTGAGATGGTTGGGGCATGTTGAGAGAATGCCAAATGAAGGACTAACGAAACAAGTGTATCAAGGTAAAGTGAATGGCAGCGCGCTCAGAAGCAGAACGCGAAAAGAATAGTTAAAATGTGTCAATGAGACGCTAGTTAGAAGAGACATAAGAAGCCACAGAAACACGAGAGTCTGCATGAAAAAATGCATGGACATAAAAGAAGAAAAATATGGTGACAAACAGTTAATAAAAAGCAGTGTTGCGGAACGAACATGTTATTTAAATAAATATCACGAGAATCCTAGATCAATCTACAAATTCTATATCCCTTGCTCACATTACTCCCTTCCTCTAATGACTTTGACGGCAACGTTGGCGATAGAATTGCTACTGACAGGGTTTCCTATGTCAAATAGGCTGATAACGAAGAGGAGAGCGGCTAAGTAGAACACCAAAACCCATAAATGATAAATGAAGAGTATATTAAAGATTTGTAAACGCTTGTCGCTTCGTGAGGATCGTCGGAGTGCCCTGGAGCCACAGCTATGGGCCACAGCATGCAGGACGGTGGCGATGGTGAGCTGCGAGATGATCAGGCAGATCTCACTAATCAATAGCCCTGAAATGCAATTGACAAACATCACAGCTTTAGATGTTGCATTGGTCTTCACAAGGGTAAGTAATTGGTGAGCTCTAGGTACGGAAATGATACACAACTTCTGGTACAAGTACCTGACGAGTGCGCATCTTGCGTTGACAAGGTGTTTTCAGAAGATCATTCAACACTTAGATCTGATTGTAGGCTTTATGCTCCAGGGCACTACGCTTATGTTACCAAAAAAACCAGACGCTCAAAATCCATCTGACCTTCGACCGATAGCCTATCTTCCAACAATTCATAAATGTCTTACAGCTATCATTGCAGATAAGGTATATTCTCATTGCGACGAGAATAACATTCTTACAGAAGAACAAAAAGGATGTTGTAAAAACTCGCGAGGCTGTAAAGATCTATTCTCTGTTGCCATGACTCAAGCTCGTAAGCATGAAAAGAACTTACACATGGCATACATTGACTACAAGCAAGCATTCCTTCCGTGCTTTACAGTACCATCTGTCAAGGAGATCTTGACTACACGCCCTTAAATTTGTCTTCAGATGCGGCCTTGAATATCATGACAAAAATCATGGAGGAATTAGAAATACAATGAAGGCAGAAAGCCATTCATGCCGAGCACCCCAACACGTTAGGTCAAAATGAAGAGGATTGTGAGGCGTCTAATATTTGGCTAATAAAAGGTGTTCTGTGTCCAGAGACGGCAGGATTCATCATTGCAATACAGGACATGGTTGTCAGCACCAGGAATTATCGCAAACACGTGTTACATCAAGACGTGGTTGACCGGTGCCGATTATGCAGAGATACCAACGAATCCATCGAGCACATTTTTGTTGGCTGTCGCAAAATGGCTCAGAGAGAATACACGCACAGGCATAATGATGTAGCGGACATTATACATCAACAACTTCCCCTAAATCTAGGTTTCTTGAAAGAATGGATGCCCTTCTACAGATACTGTATAATGCTGGTTTTAGAAAGCGAAGATTACATCTTATGTTGGGATGTTACTATCCAAACGGATCATTACATCCGGAACAATCGACCTGACCATCAGGAAGCGAGCGACTCAAACCCGTGGAGTGGCAGATGGTAGCTCTAAGACAGCCCAACGCTTGTTGCCGCTCGTAATTGTATACCTACAACATTATCGCAGGAGGTTTCAAGCATCGTATTATTACACCATTAGGCCATTTCCCTTTCGGGGTAGGTGTGACTCACTTGGTGGGGAAAGTAGTAATGTGGGGAAGGGATAGAGAATTATCAGATTGATCCAGAATTCTCGTGTTATTTATGTAAACAACACGTTCGTTCAGCAACACTGCTCCGACCCAGGTTGCTGATCAATCTCTTTAGCAATCACCTCAAGCAAAGATTCTTACAAAGTCGTTATGTAAGTTTCCCCACGTATGTCCATTAGTGGCCAAGGTCTTTGTTTCAGGCGTTCTCTAGCTTCTTTTATGTCCATGCATTTTTTCATGTGTACTCTCATGTTTCTGTGACTACATATGTCTCTTTTAACTAGGGTCTCATTAACACATTCTAAACATTCTTTCCGCGGTCTATTTAAATTAACATATAACATTCTAATCTCATCAGCCACTTGACTTAGTCCGTGGCTATGATGTATAACTGGGTTTACCCGAGTAAAAGTAAAATAAAAACATAATAGTATGATATGCATTAGTATTGAAGCATACGTATTTTTATTATTTTGTTTCCTCAAATAAAAAAAGGTCGCATCCTATATGAAAAAAAACGACTTTGTTATTAAAAATTTTATTGCAGCAAATATTGTGCGTCTCGAAATTTAATTTATTCATTTTCACTGCTACTCTTAACGCTTGAAGCTAAACATACGAATCCTAACGTAAAGTGGTTCTCATCAAATTTTCAAGTATAATTAAAGCGAAAAATGGTGTTAAATAAAATTTTATTGTTGCCAGTATCGTTTATCCAAATGGTTAGTTTTTTTTTATTTTGAATGTATTTTTCCTTTTTTTACTTTGAATATCCTCAGATTAAATAAGTAGACACATTACTATTTATTCCTAAAAATGAGCATTCAGAAGCGGAGTGGGATTCACTAATCTACCCGATAAAGTCTTGTCCTAAAGTCTGTTTTGCTGTTTTTTTATGAAAGAGTACATAATATTAAAAAGGCTTCCAGAGATATAAAACAAATTTAGCAGCTTTCAAAGAAATCCATTGAATGTATTAAAAATAGAATAAACGTTTTAAGGATTTCAAAGATTTAAAATACTTTTTAGCAGTACAAGGGATTACACGAGAATTAATTAAGAGTTAATTTCTATTATTACTAATTTTTAGGCTATTTTTAATGATTTAAAGAGACTTTAAAAATTATAAACTTTTAAGGAATTGTATGGGAATATTTAAAATAATTCTTAACATATTTTAGTAGACATTAACAAATTATAAAAAATTGAAACGTTTCTATGAATTGCAAAGACTTTCGCAATAATTAAGGTACTTTGTATTAAAGAATTTTAATAGGATTTTCAAGATTTAACGGAGTTTTACTTTTTGTTAATTGCATTCACTACATTTTTTAAACTGATATTTAAAGAGTCGTAAATCATTAAAGACAATAATATGTGAACGAAAACAATCGAATGCTTATTTTTACATAGTGAAATTTAGTACCCGTCAAAATTTCATAATTCGAAAAAGCACTAGGATCTGTAAGTGTGAAATCAGTTTGATCTGATTTACACAACTAGCTATTAAACTAAACATTAGCAAATATTTGCGAATTTAAACATTTGGGCCTAAGCAACTTTATTGTTAAGACTCAACAACTAAAATAATAATTAGATAAATTTTATTAATGAAAACAGATATTTCTATACAACAACAAAACCGAAGTATTTTAGTTAAAAATCTTAAAATACCCTTATTAAAAATTCATAATTTTTCAATTGTGCACAACACTTTTTAAAATTTATTATGTTTGAAATAAAAAAGTAATTGGGTAATGGGTACAGTAATTGGCCACATTTGGCAATGATAGGCTACTTTAAAATGATCATATATTAAGAAATATTGTCAATTGAAATTTATAATAAATAGCGTAATTACGTATATTTAAAACAAATTTCCAGTCATTGGGGGGGGGGGGGTGGCCAACTATTATACCCATTACTGTAACTTGAAATCTATAATTGTGAAGCATTTCAATCCAGGTGGAACAACGTCATGTCACTTTAACTCAAAGATGAAAAATAAAAATCACATAAAAAGAGAAAGCGAGCAGAACAATAAAGAGAAAAAATAAAAGAAAAAGCTGCGAGACAAAGCAAGCACGCGAAAAGTGAGCGGAAACATAGAAGCTTCAATGTGGCCAAAGTGAAAGAATAAATTGGCAGATTACTATGTATAATCCTTTGCAATCTTTCAAATATTAAGATTTCTCACAACTTTCCTGCATTTTCCGGTTAAAAATTAGGCGCTGAACGTTGGTAACAAAATGGGTGGGGGTCGATAGCTTCGCCATCCTGTAGTACCACATCTTAGATTTAAATTTGACAGAGAATATTATTTAAAAAAAGTTTGCAGTTAATTGGAACTTGAAAATGTATTGTATGAGGTGTCTTTAGATAAGAAAAATTATAATTGGTAAAAGACTTGTTTAATTAACGACAAAGACTTAATTTTAAACTTTTTTCTTGAATATGACAATTTTTCAGGATAACGAAGAGGCAAAGAAAATTGTTCAGAAAATTAATTAGATCGAATATTCTTCCTGTATAAAAAACGAGACGCAAAAAATGTCTTCTGTAACGTTTTTGCTGCGTGTGCAATTTTGTTCTGGTTTCAAATATGCAACCTGTGTTTGATTATAAATTAGACTTCAAATTGGGGCAATTAAAAATTGTGGCCAAGAGAATCTTTTATTTACTTATGTTTGTGTAAGAAATTAAGATTCTCAATACACAGGGAATGAAAAGTTTATTAAGGTTATTTACATCAAACAAATATAGACATGGCTTAAATCAGTGTTTGTACACGTGCTTTAATAATTCATAAAATGTTGATACATACAATTGGCAAAAAATTAAATGCCCATTTTGAGTCAGATATTTACTTAAAATTGTTGCCGAAAACCTTATTGGTTGCGGCACTGGGTAAATAACTTTAAGTTCAATTGAAAAAATAACCAATCGCCCCCAAAAATTCAAAAACATGGAATACCTTAAGTTGCAAAGTGTATATAGTTTTTGATTAATTTTGAAAAGTTTAAAAAATGAAACAAAATTTCTTAAGATTTCTGAGAAAATTTTTAATGATTTGTAATTTTTAATTTATGGATTTAAAGAATAAATTTTAAAATGTTTCAAAAGATTTAGAATGATTTCCTAAAATGTCGAAAAAAATGCAAAAGATTAAAATTTTTTTTACTCTGCAATATTAAATAATCGCAGAAAAAAGTTCAAATCAATTTAAGAGATATTAAGAAGCTTTAAAATATTCAAGAATTACTTAAAACTTAAAAAGATTTTAGAAAATTTGTAAACAAAATATATATTCGTAACAATTTTGATAAAACTCAGCATTTTAAGAATTTTAAAAAGTTTTAAGAAAATTAGTAATCAATTAATCAATAATTTCAAGAGACATTTTTTTTAAAGTTCAAATAATTTCCAAGTATTTCAAAGAAGAGTTTAGAAGACTTTAAATCACAAACTTTTAACTTTGCAGGATTAAAAAATTTCAGCAAAAATTCGAGTGAGTTTAAGAGATATTTGGAAGCTTTAACAAGATATAAATCTGACTAAAAACTTGAAAACAAATTTATAAAATTAAGAGAAAATTTAAATTTTGTAAGGTTTAAAATACAAAATTGGAAGCTATTTTATAAATTTGAAAGGATTCAAGACAATAATTTACAATTCTTAAAGTTCCTGAGTAAATTTAAAATGCTTTTTTATTTTTAAAAATTTAAAAGATTTCCAAAGATTTTGAAACATTTCGAAGAAAATTTGGAATGTGTGAAGGCGCTTTTTTCAATTTTCAAACACTACAGATGGGGGCGTGTCGGCGTAACCATTTTTTCGAATGATAGGTTGATAGACATGGAAGTAATTTACGCTAACATTTTCTTCTAGTTTTGTGAAGTAGCTACAGATCTGTTCATATTTTGAAAAGTCTAATCGATTACGTGCATTAGCTTCTGTGTTTTGTGTGATTTCGCCTGATAAATTCGTTTTTTTGGGTGGGGTTCCAAACAGGTGGTCCTGAATCGGCATTCTTTTTTTGTTATTTTATTTTCTTGTGTTTCAATTCCATGTCACTTGTCTCTTGTTGAATTTTTTTTAGTTTGGTTGTGTTTTGACTGCATGTTGCTTTTCTCTGGTAGCTGCACTTTTATTTTCTGTGTTTTCTTATTGACAACATTTCACTCGCTTTTAAATCGTGAATGGTTTAAATTTTTCCATTTCTTCCTAAAAATTACAGAACCTTTTATTTAAGCGGAAAAAATGAATTTGACTTATTCATTTTGCGCTGCTTTGCGACCGCAAAAATAAGTTCAGACTGCTTCTAACGACATAGAATTTCGGATCAAAGATCGATGTACCTGACCAAAGACATTAGAGAACCTTTGAAACCTTTTCACCCTCTGTTTAGACCAAATTTCTTACTGTGTCGACTTAGGACCACTCTCCACTAGAAATGTAATCTTTTATGGATAAAAATGTAATTGTTTAGTTAAAAATTGATCTATTTTGGTTGATAAATCAACTACTTTGTTTAAAATTCGTCCTTTTAGAAAAATTCAACTCATCTAAAAATAGGAACTCATCTGAAAATAGGATAGAAACCAGCATTTGTCTCAAAGCGTGCTGAAAGTGTCTGAAAATCGAAATACGCCGCTAGGCCCGCCGAAGCGCTCGTAACGCACGGTGTGCATGAACCAACTTTTAATGTAAGGTCGGGCTGCGTGAACTCGATCTCCCAGCGCGAGATCGAAAAACGTGTCCTGAAAAACAAATTGAACAATTCTTTAGTACTTATCCGGTAGTATTAGTGCGGGTTTTTTAGTCATTTGAATCCGTTTTCAGCGACCCTAAAAACCCCCGAGCAGCGAACATCAAGCAAATTGGATCAATTTTCATATATTTCGTCCGCCATATGGAATTCGCCATTTTGAATTCTTCAATTCTGAGGTTCGATTTGTTTTCAGCGACCCTGAAAACCCCCGAGTAGCAAACATGTAGCATATCGGATCAATTTTCATATATTTCGTCCGCCATATTGCATCCGCCATTTTGAATTTTGCAATTTTGACGTCGGGTTCGTTTTCAGCGTCCCCGAAAGCCCAAGATTATCGAGTTTCACTATTCTAGTCCCCATAAACTGCCCATAACTACATTTATTTTGTGTATCATATACGAGGTGTGTTCAAAAAGTAAGATGACTTTTCAATTTTTGCGGGAAACGTACATTCAAGCTTTAAATTTTTTGTTTTGTTGTGTTGGTACACTCGTGACGATCATATATTCACAGTTTTGACTATATAGCTCGTGTTGTTTTTCTGATAGAGGCGTAAAAGGTTAAAAGAGTTTGGTGTGCTCGGCGATTTTCTTCTTTCGAAAAAAATGGAGCAAAGAGTTTGCATTAAATTTTGTGTGAAAAATGGAATCTCTGCTCCAAAACTCTTGAAATGTTGACAGTTGCATACGGTGAGTCTACTTTGAGTAAGAAAAATATGTATAAGTGGTACAAGCTGTTCCAAGAAGGCCGAGAGGATGTCGAAGACGAACCTCGCTCTGGACGTCCCAGCACGTCAACAACCGATGAAAACGTTCAAGCAGTGGAAGAAATGGTGTTGAAAAATCGCCGAATTACCATCAGAGAAGTTGCTGAAGACGTTGACATATCAGTTGGCTCATGCCATGCTATCTTTTCGGACGTTTTGGGCATGAGATGTGTGTCAGCGAAATTTGTTCCAAAACTGTTTACTTTGATCTGACCATCGCGCAGGAGATGTTGGATGAAGTCAATAATGATCCTGGTTTTCTCAAAGGGGTTATAACTGGGGATGAATCGTGCGTATATGGTTATGACGTCGAAACTAAAGCCCAATCGTCTCAGTGGAAGCATCCTAGTCTCCAAGACCGAAAAAGCACGTCAAGTTAGGTCAAATGTGAAGGTTTTGCTCACTGTCTTCTTTGATTACCGTGGCGTAGTGCATCAGAAATTTTTACCACAAGGTCGTACGTTCAATAAGGAATATTACCTTCAAGTTATGCGCCGTTTGCGAGAGGTGATACGCAAAAAACGTCTGGAACTTTGGAAAAAAAATTCGTGGCTTTTGCATCACGATAATGCACCTGCTCATTCATCGTTGCTTGTGAAAGATGTTCTGACCAAAAACAGCACCACAGGCATGCCTTAGCCTCCATATTCACCGGATTTAGCCCCCAGTGACTTTTTTCTTTTCCCAAAACTAAAGAGGCCCATGAAAGGACATCGATTTTCAACGATTGAGGAGATAAAAACTGCATCGCTGAAAGAACTCAAGGCTATACCACAAAATGATTATCAGAAGTGCTTCGATGATTGGAAAAAGTGTTGGCACAAGTGTATTATATCTGATGGGGATTACTTTGAAGGGGGCAACATAAATATTGAGGAATAAATGAATATTTTTTGAGAAAACCATAAAGTCACCTTATTTTCTGAACACACCTCATATGATACGCTGTGCTTCGAAGGGTTAAATTTTGAACGCGTTTTTCTTGAAACAGTGTTTTTTAAGTTAGCGGCCACGATTCCGGCTGATCTACTGGGCCTATTTGTCTAAAACTTGGAGGAAATTTTCATAAGGTGTATCGCTATTGTATGACCCTCAATCATAATTTTTCATTATCATTTAACAACTTTTTTAAACACTTTACGTTGCACAAAAACGATCAAAAACACCAAAACTTCTACCATTAATTCATTTTTTAATATTTTTTAATCATTGAGGTTCATCCGATACCCACGCATGTGCTTTTTAAGAATCTTTTTGGATTTTGTGTTTCTGATAAGCCAAAGTAGAGTTATCGTGGCCGCCGAATGAAAATCGATTTTTTCGGGCTGGCGTATCTCCGCGGGAAGTCATGGAAAAAGATTAAAACTTTTTTTTACATTTAAAAATATGTACTATAATATGCTGAAAAACCCACTTTTATGTAATAAAGTCTACTACCAAAAAATAATTGTTGAAAAAGGATCTTTATTTGTGTACTAGCCCCTTAATTGAACATGCGTTATTTTTGGTTGAAACTAACTAGTTTCTTAAAAATTAATCTACTTTGCTGACATTTTTTTTTCAATCCCCCTCCTTAGATGAAAATTCATCTCTCTAATTAACTATTACTTTGAAGACTCGTATCTTTTGTTAGATGAATTATCTGTCTGGTAGAAACTGTTTTGCAAAAAATTCGTCTTTTGACGAAAATTGAATCTCTTTGCATGAACACTTAACATTTTTTGAATAAAAATGCATCCATTTGGTTGAAAATGTACCTATTTTTGTTAAAGATTCAACTACTTCGTTAAAAATTCATTGTATTTGAATGAGCTCAACTGTTGTTAATTTAAAATAAAAAACTTTTTTGGTTGAAAATTCAATTTTTTTGTTAAAGATGAACTTTATTGTTATTGTTTCGGTTTGAATTTTCTCTAAAATAAGAAGGAAAATAATATCCATAAAACCATGATAACAAGTATATTTAAAAAATATGTGTTTATTCCAAATTTCTCTTTTTATTAATTTCAGCAGTTAATGATGCTTGTTTAGTGAAAAAATACTTTAAATGAGTGGGTAAACAAACAAAAAATGACATAACGAGTTCGCGAACTTCATAGTCAACAAAGGTATTCCCATCTCGGTAAAATCTATTACTCCCTGAAAATGTCCAACTAATTCCAAGTCAGTTCATAAATGGAAGTAAAAGGACTTGTTCGCGGACCTCAGAGTCATTATGGCTACAGTAACTTTGGCTCACCCATCCCCTTAACTAGAGAGTCCTCTATAGTTCTGAGCTCCATTAATCGAAACAATCTTCTTCTTTGCTGGAAAATTACTGTTGGAAAAATAAGACATAGGAATCCTTTTGCTTTAATAAACTTGATTAGATCCATTTAAAAGAAATAAGTTATTCACAAATGAACTATGGAAATAAAGCTAAGTGGGAGAGAAAATTAGGTTCTGATCACGTAACATTTTTTTTTAATAAGGAGTAAGAATTCAAATAATTCGCTTTCAAAAGATTAATAGTTAAAACTTTCAGTTTTGGATTCTAATTTTAATTTGCAGAAAATTTTGAAATTTGGTGTGAAAGGTGCATTTGATAAAAATAATATAGCTTTACAAATAATTAAGATGTTTCACGTAATATTATAAAAAAGTTCAACCATCAAAGTTATTTTCCTTGACAATATGTACAAAAATATTCCTTAACACTATCTGATACATTTTGTTTTTCATTTCGCAATAATATAATGATAAAACATTAAAGTGCTAATATGTTGAATGATACCATTACGTAAACATCTTAAAAAATGGTGTCCCATGTACAGCTTTAGAGTATTAAAATCGCCGCGATTTCGTTACTTGTTAACATATAAAAAAATTTCATTCGGATGTAAGAATAATGCGAACTACTTATCTGGAATCAAAAAATAAATCTTGAATGTCTTGAAGGGTTGACAAAATAATAAGATTAAAAGATCATTCAAATGGCATTGAAGGAACTTAAGAAATTCACGGAATTCATGAAATTCAAGAAATTGTAGAATTCGCGGAATTCTAGGAATTCGTGGAACAGAAATACTTTAGACTGAAGCCCTACATCTTTCCAACATCTTGCGGGGCAGGAAAGGAACCCTGTAACAAGTACAGAAATAATTTTGACCGAACCCCAACCCCATTCCAACATCTCGTGGAGACTGGAAGGTACCCCTGTGAATTATCACAGAAAGATCGTGGGTCAAGCCTAGAGTTCCTCTAGGGAGAGTTATGTCACGTTACCCCCTCCACTAGCCGCCGCGAGACCGGAATCGGAAATACGTAACGAAGCGCGAAACATTTGAAATATTCTTAAGAAGAGTTTATAAGTCATTATATGTTTTCGTGTAGAGATTGTTCTGAAAATAAGCTTATTTAATGAAGAATATAAAGAAAACTTGCTCTTCTGCGTCAAAGAATCTGCGTTTGATACTTTCCAGGAAATGGAACAAATATTCAGATTTTGTTAACTACAATTTGTCTTTCATTATTACTTTTATAGTATAATGCATAAATTTGAAATGTAATTTCAGATAAACGATTGCCTGCAGCATGAATTCTCTGTGATATTTGTTTTACAATTAAAAAAATTTTTAATTGAAATATAATTCCAAACAAATCAGCAGTAAAAAATTTTCTACTTTATTCATGTAATTTACATTTTAGTTGTATCATAAATCTTCTCTTATGTTTATCCTATTGTTGTGAAATAGACTTACTTGAAAAAAAAGTTTTTTGAACTAATAAGACATTATTCACACCTATTGTAAAAAAGGGTTTTAACCTCATAAAAATACTTCTTTTATTTCTGGTTTCTCAACTCTGTTTTGAAAATTATAACTTTAATTTTATCTTCATTTTGGCCTTATCTATGATTGAATTACATTTATTTTTATTCGAAATAATTTAATCAAAAGGTATTGAAGAAAAGGCTATAAGCTCAGAATTTAATTTTTTTACTTTACTTCACAAACAATACAATTAGAAATTTTTCCTCATGTTTTGTCTCATTTTAATTTTTTTTCGTAAAAATTGAAAATTTTCAGTATAAAATTTGATTTAGCCAATTAATTAATGAATATTGTAAAAATTTATGCCATTAAAAAAATTATTTTGCACATTTTAATCATTATCAATGAAAAAATCTAAATAATTATTATTATTGTTTTTCTACTTATTATCTACTAGATGTTATAGGCTTTATCAAACAGTCTCAAATAGTAGTACTTTTTTTAAAGTGTGTACGAATAAGATTCACTTTTCAAACATTTTTTATTATCACACCTACATTATTATTTTTATTATATTTATTTACTATTCTATCAGTGCCTAGACATTAAATTTCACTTCGAAGTCGCGCCAATTTCAAAACATCCGATTCCGCTTTTGCGGCACCAATCAGAAGCGAAGTAAGTGGTGACACAACTCTCCCTTGAGGAACTCTAGTCAAGTCCAACCTATTTTCAAACATCCCATAGGGACGGGAAAGTACTCCCGTGACTAGGCACAGAAATACACTACCGGTCAAAATTTTGGGTTCACCTCTTTTTTGACAATTGATTAAGTTCTCTTAATTTTAATCATGTCAAAGCTAAAATTTTGGCTCCTCAAAGGTTTAAATGCTCTCAATATTCTGTATAAAATGAATCCAGGATGAAGCCCATTTGTCTATTTTTCGAGTAGATATTGCAAAAATGTTATAAATTTCAAAGTTTTCTTAAATTTGTAATAACTTCCGTAATAATGAATATTTTTTAATTCGCCTAGGCTCATTTTAAAGCTTTTTTCCACATTTTCACAACAGGTTATGGTTGTAAATTAAAAAAATTTCTTATTACAGTGCGAAAATTTAAACTATTTTTCCACATTATCACAAGAGCATTATGACCGTAAATCTAAAAAAAATATTATGACAGAACACGAACTTAAAGTTGTTTTATACTATTAAGATGTTTCGATACAATGGAAAAATAGCTTCAAAACGAGCCTAGGCAAATTAAAAAATATTAATTATTACGGAAGTTATTACAAATTTAAGAAAACATTGAAATTTACACCATTTTTGAAATATCTACTCGAAAAATAGACAAATAGGCTTCATCCTGGGTTCATTTTATACAGAATTTTAAAAGCACTTGAACACTTAAGGAGCCAAAATTTTAGCTTCGACGTAATTAAAATTAAGAGAACTTAATCAAATGTCAAAAAAGAGGTGAACCCAAACTATTGACCGGTAGTATAATGTTCGGCAAACCCGTACCCCTTTCCAACATCTCCTGGGATCGGAAAGGTGCCCCTGTCACTTTTCACAGAAATAATTTTTGTCAAGCCCCCCCCTCCCCCAACCTTTACAAAATCTCCTGGGAGCGGGAAGGACATCTTTAAATAGTCACAGAAAGATCGTTCGTCAAACCTTGGGGCGGGAGGGGACCCCTGTGGATGTTCACGTAAATAATGTTGGTCGAAGCCCTAGTTCCACAACTCTCTGATTCATCCTCTGTGATTAATTACAAAAATAATTTTAGTTTCACCCCTAACCATTTTCAACTTAACTAGCAAGATGGCAGATATTCAGGATAAAACAGTAGCAATAAACGCATCAGTGGAAAATTAATGTTTTTATATTTTTGTTTGCAGTCTAGGCTTGAACCTTAAAATATGCTTAAAAAAGCCAGTAAAAAAAACTTTTGGCATTGTTGGTACCGACAATTTTATCTATTGGTACTGGTTTTGTATATACAACCATAAAACTATTCTTCTTCGTTAAAAATTCATAATTTTGGTTCAAAATTCCACTATATGATGAAAATTTAATCTACCTTGTAAGAAGTTTAAAAATTTTGGTTCAAATTTCATTTGTTGCTTACAAATTCAACTGTGTTGTTGAAAGCTTCTCTTTTTGGGTTAAAAACTGTTTTGGTAAAAAATCGATTTCTTTGGTTGAATTTTCTTTGTTTTATAGTCAAAAATTCATGTATTTTGTTCAAATTTTTTTGGTAGGAAATTAAGATTTTTGCTTGAAAATTATTATTTCAAGTTTAATTAACTGCTCTTTAAAATATCAACTATTTGGTAGAAAACTCATGTATCTTGCACAAAATTTGTCATCATTGGTAGAAAATTATTTTTCTTGATTAAAAGTTGAACTACTTTATCCAAATACTCGGTTAATAGTTTATGTTTTGGTTGGGACCATCTAATTTCAGGTAAACATTCATCTCTTTTGTTCAAAATTTAACTCTTTCGTTAAAAATTATTTTTTGGGGGATGGGGGCGGGAGTTTGATAAATAATTTTAAATAAAGATTTAATCACTCTATTCTAGCCGAAAAGCTTATTTTTCTAGTTGAAAATGGAACTATCTAGTTGAAAATGAATTTTTTTCATCATTAATTTATCTTCTTTAGTAGAAAATTATTCTTTTTGTTAAAGAAAGTCATATTTTAGTTTGAGTAATCAACTATTTAGTTGGAAACTAATTTTCTTGGTTGAAAATTACACAATTTTGTTGAGAAACATTCTTTTTGGTCAAAAAATCGCCTGTTTGGTTGGAAATACGTGAATGGTTGTCTTCAACTTGAGAATTCCGCTCTTTAGTTAAAAATTAAGCTACTTTGTACAAAATTCCGCAATTTGGTTAAAAACTAATTTTTTTGTTAAAAGATTCTTCATTTTACTTAAAAATTCATTTCCTATGTGGCAAGTTGAGCTATTTCATTTTTTTTTTAATGAAAATTCATGTATTTTGTTGAAAGTAAATCTTTTGTGGTAAAAAATTTATCTTCTTCGTTCAAAATTGATGTATTTGGTAAAAAATTAATCTTGTTTGTAGGAAATTAAAAATGTTGTTAGAAAGTAAATTTTGTTACACATTCAACTATTTCGTTTAAAACTCGTCGTTTAAAATTGGTTGAAATTTCTACTTAAAATTTATTTTTTGTTGTATAAAATCAAGGTTCTTGCTAGAAAAATTACCTTTTTAGTTGAAAACGTTTCCATTTTCTAGACAATTAAACTATATTTTTGAAAATTCATGTATTTTATACAAATTTGTCTTTTTTATTAGAAAATTATCATTCTTGTTTAAAAAACCTTGTTTCACATCGAAAACTCAACTGTATTGTTGAAAATTCGTCTTTTTTGATGATTTTTATTGATTTGGATTTAAAATAAAAAATCGTTTTTCTTAAAATATTAACTATTATATTTTTTTAAAGAAATAATCTCTTTTTATTCAAAACTATTATACTTTTTGGAGAATTTAACAATTTGGTTAAACAGTCTTTTTTATCGTTAAAAATACTTCATCTTAGTTAAAAATTCACCACTTTTGTTTAAGATTTTATTATTTCTTGGCTGGAAATTTATTTTTGAATAGAAAATTTAGCTATCTTAGTTGAAGATTTATAAATTGCGTTTAAAATTAATCTCTTCACTTGATACATAAAAAATACTACAAATGGTTGGTTGAAAATTTATATTATTCAGTTAAAAAGTCAACGACAACGTTGAAAACTCATGCATTTTGTTGAAAATTCATCTTTTTGAAAAAAGAATCTTCTTAGTAAGAAGTGCGGCTTTTTGGTTAAAACTCTATCTATGTTGATAAAAATTGCACAATTTTGTTAAGAAATGAAATTTTTTGGTTGAAGATTCATCGGAGTCAAGTGCCTTGTATATGGCCCTGAATAAAAAGAGTAGAAATAAGTGACCATTTGCCGGATGGAACAATCTAGGAAACAATTGAAAAGTATACCCCGTCCCTTTTCTTTCACTCGATACAAACTGGCTTTGCTGACAGGGAGATCTATTGCAATTAGAGCAAATAATGTATTGTGAACGGATTTCGACATAATTAAATTTGCACTTTAGTCAGTCCTAGATCGTATTATTCCTCACATTGCATTCTCTCGACTCTTAATTGGAAACTACGATCTCGTCACACGGACATTTACACCGTTTAGTAAATCCATTGCTACAGGGATTTATATTTAAATACAAAGGAACATATTTAACACTCCTGCGTTCATTTTCACTTCAAAAGTTCAATACGAATGTTCTTCGAATTTACAGCTGATCCGTAATCAACACAATATTCCCATCTAAAAATCCTATAATTTTCTAAGGAATCTGTGTTATTATCAGAGAATAACTTAATTTCTTGACGACTATACAGATTAAAAGGAGCTACGAATTAAAAAAATGTTAATTAAATTTTGTTTGAAACAATATTTTCTCCTTACTCTCAGCTGAGAATCGAACCACATAACTTCCAAATGCCGGCCGGGTGCTTTTTCATTAAGCTACTAGAGAGATCGAAAGAAGGATCCTTTTTCATAAATACACGCAATATTATGCCAGGTGTATCAACTCAAAGTTTTGAAAAGAACTGTATTATTATGAGAGAAAAAAGAATTTCTCAACGACTATATAGACTAGATGGAGCTATGTACATAACAGTTATGAATAGAGCTATGAATAAAACAATTCTGTGGTTCGATTCCCAGCGGATCGAAAGGAGAAGATCTTTTTTCAGAAACCTTATGCTCTAACTTTTTACATAATTAGGTTTTTGTTAAAAACGAGTATTTGTCTTTAAGGTGGAACCTCTGTGAGGCCACCTACTAAGTGACACGGATCTGCGAATCTTTATAAGAAGAGTGTACTCAGTGGAGTTAACACGGCTCAATACAGGTCCAACCTGGCTCCTTATGATTTCTAGCTGTTTCCCAATTTCAAGTATCCTCTAAAACGAAAACGATTTCAAGACATAGAAGAAATAAAACAGAATGCGAAGAAGCAGCTGTCGGCTATTCCTAAAGGTGACCTTAAGGAGTGCTTTTGAAAGTGGAAGGATAACAGAAAAAAGATTATTGCTTCCAAAGGGGAGTACTTTGAAGCATATATTATAGAAATTAACCATAATTAATTCTTACCTATTCAGTGACATCTTTACTGGTATTTTGAAAGATGTTGGAGTTAAATTACCCATTTATTAAATTTGTTTGAAGGATTTCTGTATTGGCATTAAAAGGTTCTCCATTCAGAAAATCAAATAAAAAAATGCAAAAAAAAGTAATTTAAAAACGTTACCTCCCCCCCCCTTAAGGTCTTATCCACTGATAAGATATTAATGCAAATACAAAAATCCTTCAAACAAAATTAATTCTTATTCCTGGTACAGCGCAAGGCTGCTTACTTGCCGGACAAACCTCGTAGATACGAATTATTACGTTGAAAGGGAGGGGGAAACTTCTTTGGAAATCCACTGGCCGACTCAGTTATCCGAGCTGCTAGTCCGGTTTAACCCCAGTAATGCAATGTAATCAAGAGTAATCGATTTGTAATTCAGATATTTCAATTCATTCGAAACAGTCCCAGTATTACACTTATAAGCCTAAGTATCCTAAATACCCCGCTCATAATCCAGAGTAATACAGTTCTAACCTGGAGTAATCCAGATCTAATTTAGAGTTATCCCCTAGCGATTCAGATAATTCAGAGTGCTTCAGGTTATTCAAGTAATCCACTCAAAACCCACGGCAATCTGAAAATTATCCAGCATAATCCAATTTTTTCTACATTATTTAATATTGAAAGTAATGTAAGTAATATCAGTAATCATATATCGGTTTAGCGTAATCCAGATAACTCGAAGTAATTCACATAGGTAATCTAACCAGTTTTCCATTATTTTATCGCCATTTCTGTTCTTCAGTATTCTTCTCAGAGGATTTCGCCGGGAGCGGGTGCTAATCTGGAAAATTGCACTCGCTTCCAGCGAAATCGCGGTAAAATTTCAGCCACAACCACGTCTCACGACCGTGAGATAGGTGGTTACAGTCTGTAAAGGAATCAATACGACGATCCAGCAAAAGCCTCGTGCACCCTAAGAACACAGAGCGACCCAAAGACAAGCGCCTTCTGCATTTTTCCCGCAAGTGTTCTAGCATATTGTTGACACGCAGGGATGCTTTTAAGGCCATTAGCAAGTGAAAGCTTGGCACCTCCAAGAGCGCTGATGATAAGGACGATCAATTTAACAGAATATTCCGGGTACAATCGCTGCAACTCCCTTATAAGGTCTCGATACCTCTCTTTCTTTTCATTCCCTTTGGTCATGATGTTTTTGTCAGCTGGTGCCGAAAATTCGATAACGAACTTGGTTCGCTTCTCGGAGTCCAGAAGAACCATGTCAGGCCTCGAGTGTGCAACAGAAACAATTGTCCGCAATATAAAGTTCCAGTATATGCAGCACTTCTCATTCTTGACAATTGACTCTATTTCTCTAGGTCGTTCTCACATGAGATGGAGAACTAGAGAGTATGTGTGTTAAATGCTCGGGGTGTGCATGGCACGCCCTGCAGCTATCATCGGGAATGTCTTGGCTCAAAATGTGGCGACGGTATGTTAAGGTGGAAGTGACACTGTCTTAACATGCCAAAAGAAAATTCTCCATGCCAGACTTTAATCAGGGCCTTCAGAAGTGAATACTCGAGATAGATAAGATTTGATGCATTTTGCTCACCCCTAATGCTAAAGTTAAGTCCGAGTGTTTCAGCAGCCTCCTCCGCTGCTTTGTATAGAAAGGCTCCTTTGCCCACTTTTTCGTGCTTCCTGACCATTTTAAAAAAAGGATCTCTTTCATTCGCGACTCTATGTGCTGTACCCAGAATAATCCTGTTGTGAAGACATTCAGGATTCAATAATCCGCGACCACCTTGACGGCATTAGATGTAGAGTCGCGGAACAAAAGACTTAGGATGCATTCTTTTTTTTATGGACATAACCTTTCGTGTTCCGATATCAAGGGCTCTGAGCTCGTTTTTCGTCCATGGACCAACTTCAAATGATTAAAGTACTACCGGGACTGCAAGCATGTTTGTTGCAGATACTTTGTTCCTCGCCAACAGTTCGGAAG
>NC_046662.1:83554387-83557921 GCF_010883055.1 Belonocnema kinseyi | reverse complement strand
TAAATTATTGTTTTAATTTAAAATAACAATAATTGTATAAATATTTGATACAAACATAAATTTAAAACACGTGAGCTTTAAATGAAACAAAATTTGCAGGATGCAATGCAGGCTGATTTAACGCGACTTTTATTTTTATTTATTAAAATAATAATTTCATTTTTGCGAGCGTTTTCTGTAATGTACAAAAATACAATGCACATTTTCAAATAACTTTTTATCAAAAAATACATTTGTTCAATTATTGTTCTTTTATATTCCAACAATAATTTTTAGAAAGTTTAAACATTAAAAAAGTTCAATTTTTTCTATGAAAAACACAATCCCTAAGTAACAGAACGAAATCGGAAACAATAAGAGTTAATTTATTCAGGAACAAGCTTTTTGAACAAAAATTACCTTGAGTGAAGCTTTAATATATATTTGTTAATTTTTACAAAAATCGGGCGTTATTTTATTACAAAAAAAAAATAATTGGAAGGGGGGGGGGAATGATCAAAAAATAAATAAAACTTAAAGTTGTACGATTTTAATTTGTAACTAAATAATTTGAGAGGTTTCAATATAAAATTATCGAACAATTTTAATTTGAAAATTCAGATGACATATTTAAATAGCTTTAAATTTGAAATTATTCAATATACTGTGAAGACTACAAATTTAAAATGTCTCAACTATTAAGGGTTTAAATATTTTTGAAATTGCTGTTCTGGAGACTAAATAGCACTTATTCTTTTATTAAGAAATCACAACCAAAATTGTTAAAGCAAGTTTTTAAAAGAGTTTTAAAAGCATTAAAAAGGGTCAGAGGTTTTAATAGTTCAATATATGTGATAGAACCTCTTTCAATTTGAAATTAGTCTATACTTTTTCATGTTTGAGCTACAATTATTCCATTTTAGAAGTTATAATTTACAATTTTGAAAAAAAATAAAATGTTTTAATTAATTTATATTTAAAACAAAAAACCTTTGTATAATTCAATCTAAATGCAGCTGCAAACATTTAATTTGAAATGCTTTGAACTCAAGGTATAAAAACTGAAAGCAAAGGATCGACTTTCAAAGGAATCGAAAGAAAGTGACTCGCTGGATTGTAAATGAACATGGAAAATGGTGTATTTTCGCATTTTTAAATTTTAAATTAAAACTTTTTCGCGTTGTAACAATTTCGAATCCCAGAATGTTATTTTTGACCTAACCTATAACTTATAACGAAAATTCTGAAAATTCAAACAATAAGGCTATATTCTGATAATGAAGCAATTTTAACGTTAAAATTCAAGTAAGGGTCATTTTCACGTTGTAGCGTATGCGTAAAGAAGGCTCTCGCCAAAACGAAGATAGTGACTTTCTTCACGCAAAGAGCAGATTTGGCTTAACCCATTTTTCCCTCTCGACGGATTGTTCACCTTGGCGCACGGGGTATTTCCTGAATTAATTTTTTCACGTAAAAAAAAGTCGTGTCTACTAAAATGTAATATTTTTTTCTCGATGATTCAAATTTAAAAAAAAGGTTCGAAAGTGTAAAACTAAAAATGTGAATCATTGAAAAAATTCTGAATTTAAGGATCAAATCCTAAACAATTTAAAATTTTAAGATTGAAATTTAATTTGGTTTTGAATATAAGAGTTTAATATCGTAAAATTGACAACTGTAAGCCTTCTAACTTGATTAGGCTTAAATTAATGGCCTCTAAAATCTGATAATACATTAATACAAACATTTAGAATTCTGCATTTCAATTTCAATTCAAAACTTTCAAAATTAAATAATTTAAATTTATCAGATTACACTTGAGGCATACTCAAAATTTAAAAATATTAATGCTTGTATTTTTAATTTATCAACTCTATGAAAAAATTTCAAATAATACAATTCTTGAAATTTCTGTTTATAGAATTACTCAATTTGAATGTTTTAAATTGAAAATATATTAAAACCTTTCAATTTAAAATTCCTCTCCTTATAAACAGTTTTTCGATTATAAAGGCTTTACATTTATTCCAGTTTTTCACGAGGTTTGACATCGAATAATCTGCTTATTGCAGCTTTAAATTATTTATATCCTGAAGCTGAAAAAATGTATTGCCGAATCATAAGTGATTTCATTTAAAACGTTTCAAATTAAATAATTTGAATTGACAGGTTATACTCGAAGAATATTCGAAATTTTACAAATACTGAGATTTTGAATTTTAGATTTATAAACTAGTTTCTTTTAATAATTATTATTTTATTTTTACACTTCTAAAAGAAAATAATTATACTGTAATTTTAATTGTTTTCATTTCAAATTTCTCTCCTTTTAAAACCTTTTAATTTCAAAGGCTTTGAATTTATAATCCAATTTTCGAAACTGAATAATTTTGAATGGAATAATTATTTAATTGCTTACATACTTCTAATTTGAAATAAAATTGTGGGATATTAAAGTATTTCCATGCAAAATAGTTATGCTGATGTTTAAATGCTTCCTTTTATATTTTGATATTATCGACTTCTGAAAAGTTTTAAACCAAAAACTTTAGAACTATGAGTCCTAATTACTTTTCTGAGTTTTTTGTTGAATTTAACTAATTATTATAAAAATACGGGAATTTTTTTGTAATTTCTTCAGCTTATTTGAATGCTCTCCATTGTTGAAGCCAAGAAGCAAACCACATATATCTGTATTCAATTCAATCAAATTTAAAATTTAATGACAGTTTCATTTTTATTTAACTAAATTGTACTTAAATTTAACACCATTGAACACCATTCAAGATCTACAATTTTAACTGAAATGTACATAAATTCAACTAAATTTTACTTAAATTTTGAATTTAACTCAAATGTATTCACTTTTTGAAATGATCTAAATTGTATTCAATATTTAAATTTAGTTTTACAAAATAATGTGTTAAATTGCACTACAATAAATTTTAAAGTACGAATAGAATTGTTTTAAAACTTATATACTTAGTATCTAGAAATTTTCTCTTTGAAAAGAAAACAAACGAGAAATTAATTTAATTTAACTAAACTTTATTTAATTCTAAAATTCACCTAAATTTCATTTAAATGTTGAATTTAGCTAAATTTTATTTAAAATTTACGTTTAGTTTTTTAAAATAATTTTATAAATTTAACTAAAATTCTAAAGTACGAAAATTTTTTTTACATTTATTTATTGTCTCGAAAATTAAAAATAATAATAAATAGAATATTTTTAGACTCTCTTTCATTTGCATATAATTAGGTAATTCAGTGTTCATAACATTTTTAGCATACAGGCCGTATAGAGCCAGCCAACCGATTTAACTATAGCACGCTAGTAGACACATGGGAAAGAAATCGGTAAAGATGGTTCGGACATGTTGAGAGAATGCCAAATGAACGACTAAGGAAACAAGTGTATCAAGGTAAAGTAAATGGCAACGTGCCCAGAGATAGACCGCGGAAAGAATGGTTAGAATGTGTGAATGAGACTCTACTTAGAAGAGACATAAGAAGTCACAGAAACACGAGAGCCTGCATGAAAAAATGCATGGA
>NC_046662.1:83551014-83554287 GCF_010883055.1 Belonocnema kinseyi | reverse complement strand
AAATAGGCAGTCGCGGACAATTGTCCAGGGGTGGTCCCGAAGGAATTAACCCCCAAGCGGAGGTGTGAAAACCGTGCCGAAAGCTGAATGGCACCTCGGTGATGTGTCTAGAACTGTGACTCTGGGATACCGGGCGACCTCTCAGAGTACGTAGCCTTATCTTTGCATGCGGGGCTCTACAAGGATGGACGAACCCCTTTCCCTAGCTTCTCGTGGGAACACCAATGACAACACCAAACATAGTTGTAATAAGTGCGGTTCAAAACAACAGAACGCGCAGGGCTCCCAACAATGGGTCGGCTAACAATGCTGACCAATCTAGATCTGGGGGAGCCAATCAAAATGGATTCAATGCGATGGATCGGTGGGATCTCGCTACCTTTGGGTGGACGAGGCAACTGAATCACGACTTGCTAGAGTGCTGGGATGCGAGTGTGGCCCGTGAACGGGGTTACATGGCACGGCTGCATGCTCTGTGGTGCGAGAAACACCCGGAGCTATCGCAATTTTCGCAGCAACGTCTGCGAAACCATGCTGAACTACTCCATAAAAGGGGCTATGTAAGATAATACCTGATAAAGAATGCCTACCCATCACTATCGAAGAGGTGATAAAGTATTAAGAGGGATGAAGAACTATTCCGCACCGGAACCAAATTGTATCAAAACCTTCTGATGGAAGAAGTTTTCTTCAACCCATCAGCATCTGGCCCGTATTTTCACCTCATATTTGAAGTCGAAAGAGCCGATTCCAGAGTGGTTGGTGGAAGGGCGCATAATACTCCTGCCGAAAATATTCAACTTATCTGACCCGAAGAACTACAGGTCAATAACTGGTCTGAACACGCTTTGGGATTGTTCGAGCAATTGAACCTGTCTGGCAAGAAATGTATGAACAACGAGGCTCAAAGAAAGGCGTAGCCGGACGTCGGGAGAACCTGCTCATAGATAGATGTGTCTGCAAAGATGCAGCATTCTACCAGCGTGACCTATCGATGGCCTGGATTGATTATCGGAAAGCTTTCGATTCGACATCCCATAGACTTATCATCTGTTTTTTGGAAATCTTAAAGGTTCATCTGCAAATAGTTGGGTGCATAGAGAGATTGATGCCGCTTTGGAAAACCAGATTTACTATCTCATCTGGCAAAAATCGTGTGACAACTACCAAGGTCACGTTTTAGAGAGGTGTCTTTCAGGGCGACACCATGACTCCACTCCTCTTTTGCCTTACATTATTGCCACTATCTCTAGTACTGCGCCATTCCGACGGATACTTGTGCGGAAAACCTGCAGATCGAAAGTACAAGGTCACTCATGTATTTTACATGGACGATCTTAAGATCTATGTCAAAAACAGAGAGCAAATGCATCTAGCTCTGGGGATTGTCGAACGATATACTAAGGAAATTGGAATGGAATTTGGGTTAGACAAAAGCGCCAAGGTTTATTTGAAACGGGGAAAACTTAATGGTATCCCTGAAGATGCTGAGCTCATTGATAGAAGCGCCATACGACACCTTTGCGCTGGAGAGACTTATACATACCTGGGCGTGCCACAGAGCCGCATTCAGGATGTGACATCTATAAAGTATACTCTTCGAAGCAGATACAAACGTCTCATCCGACAGATTTGGTCTTCCGAACTGTCGGCGAGGAACAAAGTATCTGCAACGAACATGCTTGCCGTCCCGGTACTACTCTATTCATTTGGAGTAGTTCCATGGACGAAGAATGAGCTCAGATCTCTTGATATCGGGACAAGAAAGGTTATGCACATGAACCAAAGCATGCATCTTAAGTCTTCCGTTCCGCGACTGTACATTTCACGCCGTCAAGGGGGTCGCGGAATATTGAGTCTTGAATTTCTTCACACAGGATTATTCTGGGTACAACACATAGAGTTGCAAAGGGAACAGACCTCCTTCTTAAAATTGTCAGGAATCACGAAGAAGTGGGCAAAGGAGCATTTCTGTGCAAAGTAGCGGAGGAGGCTGCTGAAACACTCGGACTTGACTTCAGTATTAGGGTTGAGCAAAATTCATCAAATCTTGTCTATCTCGAGTACTCACTCCTGAAAGCCCGGATTAAGAAAGCTCAAGAGAAAAACTTTCGTGAACAGCTCCTCGATAAGAGGATGCACGGTATCTTCCACAGAAATGTGAAAGATCAGCCAATGTCTTGTGAGCTAACGTTTGCTTTCCTTAAATCGCCCGGATTGAAGTCTGGTACAGAGGGTTTCATTTTTGCATGCCAAGACGGTGCCATTTCCACCTTAACGTACCGTCGCCACATTTTGAGCCAAAACATTCCCGATGATAGCTGCAGGGCGTGCCATGCACATCCCGAGCATTTAGCTCACATACTATCTAGTTCTCCAACTCACGCGGGAACGAACTACATTCAAAGGAACGATGCGGCACTAAGAGTGCTTTATTACCATCTCTGTCACTCCTACGGCATTCACCCTAATATCGCTCCTCTAAATGCTCCCAGGGAAATTGAGTCAATTGTCGAGAATGGGAAGTGCCGCATATACTGGAACTTTATATTCTCGACAATTGTTTCTGTTGCTCACTCGAGGCCTGACATGGTTCTTCTTGACTTCGCGAACCGAACCATGTTCGTTATCGAATTTTCGGCACCAGCTGAGAAAAACATCATAGCCAAGGAGAATGAAAAGAAAGAGAGCTATCGAGACCTTATAAGGGAGTTGCAACGATTGTACCCGGAATATTCTGTTAAACTGATCGTCCTTATCATCGGCGCTCTTGGAGGTGCCAAGCTTTCACTTGCTAATGGCCTAAAAAGCATCCCTGCGTGTCAACAATATGCTAGAACACTTGCGGGAAAAATGCAGCAGGCGGTTGTCCTTGGGTCGCTCCGTGTTCTTAGGATGCACAAGGCTTTTTCTGGATCGTCGTATTGATTCCCTTACAGACTGTAACCACCTATCCCACGGTTGTGAAACGTGGTTGTGGCTGAAATTTTACCGCGATTTCGCTGGAAGCGGGTGCAATTTTTCAGATTAGCACCCGCTCCCGGCGAAATCCTGCGGTTGTTCTTATGACATTTTTAGCATACAGGCCGTATAGAGCCAGCCAACCGATTTAACTATAGCAAAGATTGCCATAGTGATGGCGAAGGCAAACGCGAGAACGAAAAACAGAAAATCACGTTTGGTTTGGAATTCAAAAACTTTCGGTGTGCGCCCCGGCCCCACCCCGCCCGCTGACGTGCTTGGTGGACGCTGTTTCCATTGAAACGGTGAAAA
>NC_046662.1:83549534-83550914 GCF_010883055.1 Belonocnema kinseyi | reverse complement strand
ATAAAAAAACATCGGTGAATTTATTTGACTAAGAAAACGATTTGGTGAACATGTCCGTTGAAATTTCTCAAATGTGATTTTTGTGGGCCCCAAATTAATTAAAAATTTTAACCCAACACTTCGAAATTTAAAATTCATTAATTTTCATGATATGCATGTCAAATTTCATGAATTAGGAAGATTTATAATTGAGAATTCTTTATTTTTAATTTTCAAAATCATGACAATTTATATGAATTTTTATTTAATTTTGTTATTTAGTTAAAATTTTGTTAGATTTAAATTAATTAATTTATTTGTTATTTATTTTATGTATACATCATTTAAAATTCAAGAGTTTCTGACTGCAAATATTCTAAATTAAAGAGTTTTAAATTGCAGATCGTTAAAATTAAAGAACTTTCTATTGCAAGTTTTCAAAATTGAACTTTTCAAACAAAATTTCATAATATAGCTTTAAAATATAAATCTTAAAAACTAAATAATTTGAAATTCCAAATCTTCAACATATCAAATCACCGCAGCACTCAGAATACAGATATTTTTTACATTCTCATCAAAAAAGTTATTACATTTGTGTAAAATATTACGTCTGGTCACGAAATAGAGGTTTTTACGAGTGTTTCTGCCTTTCCATATGCATGCTTGTTTGCGAGTATAATAAATTTTAAAAAAATAATCTATGATATTGGCCGTTGGTATACTCTTCAAGTGTTAGAAACTAAAGATCAAGTTCATTGGCTATTTTGGGTGGAAATTCAAAAAGTTAGAGAATTTTCAAAATTTCTGAGATAATTTTTTTCAAGATTTAAAAATTCCATGTACGGGTGTTCGTAATAATTGGAAATCCGAACAATTTACCTCATCGAATTCTTTTGATAAAAAGAACAGTACCAGAATTATAGCGTTTTCAACAAATTAAAAAAAATCCCAAAATGAAAATTGTAAACTAACCAGCGCGAGACTTGAAAGAGAAACTCGAGAGAAGAAAAACGTTGCTTTTTGAGAGCCCTGCAATATTATCATAACAACTTTTCAGATTGTTTTGAATAATCGAAAATTCAAATTTTGAAAGAACCAAAAATAATGAAAAATCATAAATTTAATTTAGTGATCAAACTGTGCAAGATGCGGAAATAGAAGAGAAATAAAAAATTGTGCACCTTAAAAAGATCCACAAGTTTTTTATCAATTACTTTTTGATACGAAGGGTAGTTTTTGTTTTATTCGTAAAAAAACAACATTAAAAATGTAAGATATAAGTCTTTGGACAAACTGCATAAGCAATGAAAAAAATAAATAGATAAAAGTTGCTTACCTTAAAAAGAGCTAATGAATGTGTTATTAATCTAAAATGCTATTAACAATTTTCTGTGTTAT
>NC_046662.1:83546168-83549434 GCF_010883055.1 Belonocnema kinseyi | reverse complement strand
TGTATCAGCCTTGGAGGAGATTATGTTGAGAAATAAAAAAAAATTCTTAAAAACGTTGTTTTTCTTGGTCAGGCCGGAAACTTATCAATCCACCCTCGTAAGTCGTACTTCAGAAAATTTAAAATTTATGTTATATAATTTCCTTTATTTTATGGAAACATACCTACATTAAGCTGTAATGACGATTTTGTGCAATCAAAAATACGTTTGGGGTAGTTTACTCCCCTAAACACTTTTCGACAAATTTAAGAAAATCATTTTTTTGATCTCTTACTGTGAAAAACGTTTCTACTTGCTTTTGTTCGCAAAACTAACTTCATTTCAAAGAAACAGAATAGAATGCGCAATTCAGGTTAATTACCTCCTATAAAATTATTTTTCGCGAAAATACAAAAAAAACGCAAACTTCATTTAATTATTGCGTGCAACATTTATTTTTTCGATTTTTTTCGCCTGAGTTTACTCATTTTTGGCCATTTTTAGTGTAATGGAAAATAATAATGTTTAAGTAGTTCAACCCCGTAAAAAACTTTTTCCACAAATTTCAGAAAATAGCATTCTTTATCTCTAATTGTAAGTGAGTCTTTCTAGTTGGTTTCGTTGCCAAAGATACCATTGTTATACATCAATTACTTACATGGGTATTTAATAATCCAATTTTTATCGCTTAGTTATTTCAGTACTACAACATATGCGAGAAAGAAAAAAATTTGAGGCGGATACCTACCTAGGTTTCCTTTTTGATTAATCAATAGCTACTTACGAAGTTTAAAAAAGAGTTGCATTGTTTCTACAAGGTTTTTATTTGGAATATAAATCTATTTTAAGTTAAGAAGCTGTTAATTGTATCACAGAACACATCATTTGAAATTTTGGTGGGCCCTCTGATTTTCTGAAAGTGCAATTTTTGGTAAGACAGAAACATAGTTTCGAAAAATATTGAAACTATCCATTATTTTCTTAGGGAAAACCCTTCATCTCTGAGTGGGCAAATTTAATTGATATCTATAAATGTACCTATAGTAAGTAAATCCATAATACTTCGCAACGGTATTTTATTTTTGTTTGCAAAGGCACATGTGATTAAATAAATAGCATACGAGAATATATTCCGATTAGCCGCATGTATATTGAATTAATATTTTTCTTTTGTAGTTTGTCTCTGTTTGTCACATGTGTTTGATTGCGCTCAATTTATTGACACGTTCCCCTCGGAGATAAAATAAATATTTTAAATCAACATAATATAATCAGGGGTTGAACAAGAAATCATACTCATCCCTTCAAAATACTTCTGACTTAAAAAATTAAATTATATTTAATAAATAGAATGCAGTAATATTTATGATCAATTTATAAACGTCAATCATCGTTCTTGGTAGAACATTTTAATCAAATGAACAGGTTATACTCTGCGTGTCAGGAATGAAAATTAGTTTAACGTTCTACAAACAAATATGCAACGAGCGGAAACTTGTCATTTTTCCAATAAATGAGTATATCGTAATAAGCTAAATATTACAAAATAGTTTCGCAATTTTTAAATACGCATTGGTGAATTCAAAAGTAAAACTTTAAACTATACTACAAAAGAATTCATAAAACTATATCTCAAGTAAAGTATAAAACTTCTATTTAACGCAAGAAAAGTAATGAAGCTTAAGTGTGAAAAGCTAACGTAAAACCTTTTTCATGCATCATTAATTTCGTTAATTGTAGGGCTCTTAGTTTATAAAAAGAAGCATGTTCTATTAGTACTAAAGCTTTTTAATATGTAAAGTGACTTGTATGCTATTTATTTTACAAAAAGTAATTAAATCCAATTTAAACGCACATTTAACATTTCATTCAAAAGATTGAATCATTATTTTAAATAGAAATTACGCAAAATGTATGTGTTATTGTTTACAGTATAGAAATCAGTTTTTTACGTTTTAATAAGCTTCGATATTTAATTTAGATATTCAAATATAATTCAAATTCGGTATCAAATATCACCCATCACGTCATGGTTGAGCCATAACCTCAAAAAATGACGAAAAATCACGCACTGAGGCAAATAAATTTCAAAATAATGCCAGTGATGCAAATTTTCACTTCAAAAACATGTCGACAACTGTGAAGGATCAACCCTTGCCTGATATCAACTTATTTAACATAACTTTACCCAACAGAACCTGACCTCACATAACCTGAACTAACAGAAATTTATTGAACTACACGTAAAGCTCTGGAAGCATATTTTCCCAGTAGCAAATGTGTTTGCGTTGTGTTTGCGGTACCGTTTCATTCAGCTTCGGCTTAACCTACATAGAGGTTTAACCTATCCTAACTAACAAAGCCTGACCTAACCTAACCGATTACGCTGGCAACCCTGATCTTGCGTACTTTCATATTTTGACATTCATAGCAGGAAATGTCTGGAGTTGATAAAAACCAAGTTGATAAAAAGCAAGATAAAATGTAAACACGAAAGATAGTATAAATATATCCCTTAAGTCTAAGAAAAGCAGAGAGAAAAACATTTTGAATAAAACTCTTATTCATTTGCATGTTTAAGGTACAGTTCCACATTTTAATTGAAACAAAGATTGCCAGGTTAATTGAAATGGGGTTAATTCTACTTGTAGTTCTACGTTTCTTCAAATGAGTAATGTGCGTCTAAATTTTTAACCACCTGTAGTACAATGAAATAAATTTTATTGTGTTACAACGGGAACACTTAAGTGAAGTTGTGTTGCATTAAGCAAAATTTCGTTAGGTTCTGTTAAGTTAGATTCATTTGTAGGTTAAGATCGAGTTAACCTATTAAATATAGCACACATTTAAGACTGAGAACTGTACGCTTACATAGCTCCACGTGTGGTTGAATTTCATTCGGCTAGGTTATGTTAGGTCAGGTTTTGTTAGGTTAGGATAGGTTAAACCTCTATGTAGGTTAAGCCGAAGCTGAATGAAACGGTGCCGCAAACGCAACGGGACAACACAATGAGTTTAATTGTGATACGTGAAGTTAAGTTAGCTTAGGTTAGGTTTTCTTAGGTTAGGATAGGTTTGACCTCTTTGCAGGTTAAGCGCAAGCTGATTTAAACGGTACCGCAAACACAACGGAACAACACAATCAGTTTAATTGTGTTTCGTGAGGTTAGGTTAGGTTAGATTAAGCTATGTTAGATTTATTTCTAGGTTAGGCTCGAGTTGACCCATTCGATGTAGCACACATTTGCTACTGGGAAAATATGCTTCCAGAGCTTTACGTGTAGTTC
>NC_046662.1:83539950-83546068 GCF_010883055.1 Belonocnema kinseyi | reverse complement strand
TTGTCCATTAGGGATTTCCCGCTTATTATGCGCATGAATCTCATGTCAATTGCGTTAATTTTACTCTTATCTTTTTCTTGATAAGTCCATGTCTCGCTACCAATAAATTTCTGTTAATTCAGATTAGGCGAGGTCAGGTACTGTTGGGTAAAGTTATGTTAAATAAGTTTATATCAGGCAAGGGTTGATCCTTCACAGTTGTTGACATGTTTTTGAAGTAAAAATTTACATCACTGGCATTATTTTGAAATTTATTTGCCTCAGTGCATGATTTTTCGTCATTTTTTGAGGTTATGGCTCAACCATGACGTGATGGGTGATTTTTGATACCGAATTTGAATTCAGCGCCCCAAAATCCATAGGAATACGTGTGTCTTGTTACCAGATCCGCACACTTTTTTGTGTGTGGCTGTGTAATAAATAACCGATTTCCAGAAAGTGTTTATGAGTTTTAATCTAGTTTTCACCATTAAACTTCTTTGAGTAAAAAATAAATAGTTTTATAAAGAAGAGTAAATTAAATATTGTGTTACATTCAGTATTGATAGTAATATATCAGATGGATAAATATGTAAATAAAAATGATTAATTTATAAAAAATACTCTTAAGCTTGTCAAAATTGATTTAAAAAAACTTGTATTCAAACACGGTTCCATGAAGCCAATTTTTCACATAATACGTTATGTTCAAATTATTTTCACTTTAATCGGTATTAAAATAATTTATATTAAATATGATTAAATATCATCGAATTAACGTGTCCTTGGTCATACTGTTTCACATTTATGTCGATATATATTTTGAAGAAAAGCTCAAGATAATAATAAAACCAGTAGACATATAACCTTAAACGAAGCAGTTGAGTTTTCCACCGGTTTCCATGAATTCTAAATAAAAAATGTAATAGATGATATCTCTACCAAAAAATATATTAAATATAGATAAAAGACAGTTTCATTCCTTCAAAAAATACGAGTTTTCAACGAAATAGTTGAATCCTTATCCAAAACAGGTAAATTTTCAACGAAACAATTGTGCTTTTAACAAAAAGCATCAATTTTCACTCTAATGGTTGACTTTCTACGAAAAAAAAACGATTTTTTAACAAATTGCATCAATTACTAACTAAAAAAATGAATTCTCAACAAAATATATTAAAATTTTGAATTAAAGAAGAGATGAATTTTCATCTAAAAAAGATATTTTTTCAATCAAAACTGAAATCCACAAAAATTTAGTATAAAAAATTAATTTTCTATAAAGAGAAAAGAAAATTTTAACAATTTGAATTTAATCAAAAAGACGATTTTTTAACCAAATGATTGAGTCCTCAATTAAAAAAATGATTCTTCAAGAAGCAAGTTTAATTTTCTAACCAAAAAGGCGAATTTCCAATAAAATACATGAATTTTATGCCTAAGAAGTGAATATCAAAAAATTAATTTTGGTTTAAAGTAGTTAAACTTGCAACAAAATTGTTGTTCTACCCTTAAGGTTGAATTTTCAACAAAATAGAACAATTATCTACAAATAGTTGAATATGTCAGCTCAGAAATATAATTTTTAAAGGGAAAACTGAATTTGTCAACAAATAGTGCAGTTTTTATATAAATATTTTAATTTTTAACCAAATCGTAGAATTATTAACCTAAAATGTGAATGTTCAACAAAAAGTTAATTTTTACCTAATTGTGGAATTTTCGAACTAAAACTTGAATTTTCCACAAAAATTTTGAATTTTCAGAGCGAAAATATGACATCAATTACGATGGTGAATCTGCAAACAAGAAAATGTATTTTTTTGAAAAAGTAGTTTAACTTCAAACCAAATCGTTGATTTTTCAAGCAAGACAGATAAGTTCTCAACAAAAATGTAAGATGTGATATTTCAACCAAAAACGATTTTATTTAGAATTAAGAAACAATTAAATTGGAAAAAAATTTAACAAACTATTTAAATCCTCAACCAAAACAAATAATTTTTAACCAAATAATTGCATTTTTAACAAAAAAGGATAAACTAAAATCGACAACATTAATTTTCTACCAACAAATAAAATAAATTTTTAACAAAATAAACGAATTTTTAATCAAATAGTTTAATCTTAAACTAGAACAGATCACTTTTATTTCAAAATATTAATTTTGAATCTAAAATTCAATGGCCACATTTTTAGTTTAAGAAAATTCATTTTCAACCAAAAATAGGATTTTCAACAAAAGAGTTCACTATTCAAGATAGAGTAGTTAAATCTTCAACAGCAACAATATCTATTTTTAACAAAATAGTTTATCTGTTAACGAATTCGGTGAATTTTATATAAAAAAAGATTACTTTTTAATAAAATAGTTGCATTTTCAACCAAATTATTGAAATTTTAATCAAATAGTACACTTTTTAATCAACCGAGATAAATTCCGAACTATAAATAGTTATATTTGCTCATTAGGTTCCATTATTTCAGTTTGGATTTAAGCGAAAAGATGAGAAAACGAGGATGCGAATTCTTGTTGGAGAATTTATAAGAGCCTCGAGTTTCACAGTAAATCCCTGAGATATTATTTATCTGAAGTTAGATCTCGGGGATTTACTGGGCTGTGAAAGCAGTTGGAGGGGCAAAACCTATGGATCACCGCAGACTCAATCCGTAATCAGTTTGTCGATTGTCGGTGAGCGATCACACGTGTCAAACGCACCTAGTATTTTTATTATGTAAAAAAATTCTTTTTTGTTCGTTAAAAAGTAGTTTTTCGTTTTGTATTATACTTAGTGATAATCGCCAAAATTTGGATATTAAATTCAAGAATGACGATTGTGAGTGATAGAAAGTAAATTAATATAAATATATTTTCATCATTGATTTGACAAAAAATGAGCAAGTCTAATATAAATCACGTAACATTTTTAATCTATGAATGTTATGCCCCATCAACTTTCTATATGAAAATTTTGGAATAAATAACTTTACTTTATTATAATGGACAAGAACTTATTTTGAAGAATTCGAAAAAATAGAAGTTTTTTAATAAATATGAAAGATTTAAGAAGTTTGAAACATTTCAAGATTTCTATGAAATTTAAAATAGCTCAGGTTTTTTAAAAAAGATTAGTTTTAGGTTTTGAAGATTTTAAAATTTGAGGAAAACGAATATGGAAGACTTTGAGAAAAATTGTCTAATTTTTTATTATTTAAAACCTTGGAAACATTTCCGAAAATTAATAAAATATTTCTCAATTTCTTCCAAATTTCGAAAATATTAAAAAATCTATATTAACATAAATTCCAAAACAAACTTAATTATTCGAATACGGAATACTCGAATTAAAGTAATAAATAAATGTTTTAAATTGGATCACTTTAGTTAGTATTCACATCGGGTAACTTCAATATTTGTATTACTAAAAAATTTATGTAAAACATCCTGTCACATCAAAATATTGTTTAATCTATTTCTAGACAATGCTTATCATAAAAAAACCTTTTTTTATTAAAAGAAAGTTTATTATATTTTTAAACGTAATGCAAAAAATTTACGTAAACGTGGGAAATGCGAGAGAAAATTGGTATCAAAGTATTAATTGATATCAAGTACACGTGATTAATAAATGCTAAATTATTTTTGACATTAAAATTGTATTACTTTCCGAGGTCTTATTTTATTATAATTAAATAAAAGGAACTTGAATTACTTGAACTTTTTAATTCAAACCTGTTGAATTGGCAATTTCTTGCACACTTAAAAAACATTCAAGATCAATTGTTGATACGCCTAAGTGAATTCAATGTGCTGTAAAATTCAAGATCAATTGCTGATACGCTTAAGTGAATTCAATGTGCTGTGATGCGTATGTTTGACGTCTACACATTTCACAGAAGCGATTTCTGAGTCATTATAAAAATCTGGTTATGTAAAATTAAAATTCTTCACGGCATTTGTGTTATAAATGATAGATGACCAACGACGCATACTTTACGTTAGCTGAAAAAAAATTCTACAAAGTTGTGCGTATTTGAATTTTGTATATTCTTTAAACCTCTATAAATTTTGACCTCATCGAGATATTGCTCGTTTTCTGACTGAATCTGTATTCATTATCTTCTTTCGAAATCCTTCGGGATATTCCAAAAAAGTTAAAAATTAATAAAATGGCATCGATTTTTTGTAAATGTTAAAAGTACATAAAACTTCGAAAAAACTTATAATTACATGTTTTAAAATTATTGTATTAAATTTGTCCTTTTTAAAAGAAGACATCTTGTAAGTTTGTGACTAAGAGAATTTTTTTTCACAAAATCGAATTTTCTCATTTTTTTGCGAACAACGAAAAACGTTAGTGTACAAGTTTGCAAGTTTAAAAAACTTCTATTCTTTCATATTTACGAGAAAAGTTCCGAAGTTATATTTTTGGACAAAAGATTTTCTTATTTTTAGATAGTTTAAACTTTTTAGAACCTGTGTATTTTTAGGAAAACCACCACCATTTTATTAATTTGAAACCTCTATAAAAAAGAAATCAATACATTTCTCAATTAAGTCAAAAGCTACCAAAGTTTTAAGAAAAACATTTTTTTGTTTGTTAACAAAGCGCAAAATTCACATATGCGGTTAGATTCTGCGATTCTAAGAGTGAAACCTGCTCGCTATTAAATTATTTTTGTCATATTTTTTGGTTGAAACTTGAACAACTTTGATACATTTTTTGTTGTTAAAAAATCATCAGTTTGGTTTAAAATCAACTGTATGGTTGAAAAATAATTTATTTTGTTGAAACTCGTCTTTTTTGGTTAAATTCAAAAGGGTACTACAGAATCCGGAAAACCTGGAAAAGTTCTGAAATTTCCAAAACCAACCTGGAATAACTAAAAAAGTCTTAGAATTTTGCAAAAGAGCCTACAAATTTGAATTGCCATTTCTTTTTGAAAATTTAATAATTACTATTTTAGTGCTTTTCTGTCTATTTTAAAAATTCAGGTTGATAGAAATTGAATAAGTAACGTTCAAACGACTTGAATTAGTATATAATAATTTTCTTACTATATCACAAAACTTAAACTAAAAAAAGCGAATTCCTATAACCATTTCATCGTGCACTGTTAAAGGTCTGAACTAAATTTCTGCAAAAATTCGCTAACAGTTTTACAAATATACATTGATTACTAATTTTATGTGGATATTTAAAAATATATTTTTGGAAATTATAACGAATACAATACAATGTTTCGAAATTGATTTGAGTTCACTTTCGGAAAGAATTTTGCAAACATTTTTCCTGGAAATTTCTCTAAATTTGAACTGGAAATGTCGTCGAATTTTGAAACCTAACTTTTGTAATAAAACTAATTTAATAGTTTTTACATTCCCATCAGAGAAGGTATTAGATTAATGTAACCCCTTGAATCCAAAAAACAAGTGTTTACGAATGTATCTGTCTGTCTGTATGTATGTCTGTCTGTGAGCACGATAACTTTTGACAAAGTTAATCTAACAGATTGCCCTTTAGTATACTCGTTGAGTGTCCTAAACTAAAGGTAAAGTTCGTTAGCCAGCCAGTTTGGATAAATATTCAAAAAGTGGGGACATTTTGAATATTTTTGAGATCACTTTTTTAAAAATTGAAAAGCTCTCTGTACGGTTATTCATAGTATTCAAAAAGTCGAACAATTTATCCCAATGACTTTTTTACAAAAAATTAAAAATTACTAGAGTTATAGCATTTACAAAATTCCAAAAAACACGTGAAAATGAACATTTTAAGCCAAATAACGCACGATATTAAAAAAGCAAAGAAAAGAAACCTGTTGCTTTTTGAATGCCATGCAAGATTATTATAACAAGTATATAAATTTTTTTGAAAGATCAAAATTTCATATTTGGACAGCATAAAAAATAATGAAAACCCCAAAAATTACATTTTTCGCCCAAACTATGCAAAATACAGTAAAAGATGAAATGTCCCAAATTGTGCATTTGAAAAAGATTTCCAAATTTGTTATTAACCGCTTGTTGATAGGATACATACGAGGGTGGATTGATAAGTTTCCGGCCTGACCAAGAAAAACAACGTTTTTAAGATTTTTTTTTTTTTATTTCTCAACATAATCTCCTCCAAGGCTG
>NC_046662.1:83512947-83539850 GCF_010883055.1 Belonocnema kinseyi | reverse complement strand
CAAGCTATCTAAGGATGGTACTATAGAACGCCACCTTAAGGTAGGCCTAGTGGCGCCATCTCTTGGTCAGGCCGGAAACTTATCAATCCACCCTCGTAGTTTTGGCCTAAATCATGAAAAACATCATTAACAGTAAAAGACAACAAAAATCTGCCCGCTGCGTGAGCACATTCTATTCACAACTTTTGTCTTTTAATTTCTTTTTCGTCTCGTGGGTGTGGTTTTAAAAAATTTAATTAATAATTTGTTATTTTTTTATGTTTTAAATGCTATTTTTACGATTAAAACCAAAAACAGAAGTATCAGAAAATTATTCATGACAAATAAATCATTTTTATATTCTCCTGAGAAAAGTTATTAGCTTTTATAAAATTTGAGTATACAAGTTTTATCATTTTTAGTGGAGTTTTTGTTGTTGATTCGTTAATTTTATAATACTGTTTTATGCTTAAAATATATTAACAGAAAGGTATTTTCACATTGATAAGCACAAGAAAATTTTTCTTTTGCGTGTGGAAAAGTGTCTCGAGTGTGACAATTTCGAAACTTACTGCTGTGCTTGTAAAGTAAAATTTAAATTAGTTTTAAAAGTCTGAGTGGAAGCGCACTGGCAGCCTTTCCCCGACCTCAGGCCCTCCACCACAACTAGCTTCCAAGTCTCGCTCAAACTTGCAAGCCGCGCGCGTTGCGCGCAATGAGAATATTCCAGCGAAGCGGGCAGATTTTTTTATTAATAATTGACTTCTTTTCTTATGAAAATTCCAACTACTTGATTCTGTGTTGAACTAATATATTAAAATTTTATATTTTTGTTGAGTTTTATATTTATTATTTCACGTTTATGAGTTTATATTTATCTATATTTATATCAAATGATTTATAAAATTATTTTTTAGAAATAAAGGATATTTGACCTTCAAGTTAGATTCATTTAACGTAAAATGAATGGAATAGTGGAATAGTCAAGATAAACAAATTATACTGTAGCGTTTTTTCTAGAACTTTTGCCTATAGAGCTGAATAATAAAAAGCGAAGGTTAACCATATTCCACGAATTAAAATGCAGTGGAGCATTCAAGCAATCCTTGATGGAAATTAATTTCATCTGAATATTTAAGAGATTCCTTATAATTTTGAGAAGTGATTGATCTCTTTATAATTAATTGCGTTCGGTAATGGATTTTAATTTAGAACATGAGTAATTAATTAAATAACTCTGAATATTATAATTTGAATTAATTCCAGCCCCAATAATTCAATTTTTGTGTACAACCTTTTGCATTATGTTTTTTTCAACTTATGACTATAAGAAAGTTAGAAATAAATTTTTGCGTGACGTTAACCCAGTTTCTTCATCATCAAATTCTGTTTTCCAAGAATTGCTTCGATAGATAAGGGAAATTCAATCCTCGTCTAAATTGACAAAAGCAACTTAAATGCACTCTCGAAAAGTTTCGTATATCACAAGAACTGTGATCAAAATTGTCTGCCGTCAGATAATTGTAGTTTTTACTTCTTTCCAGCATTTTTATTTAACTTCAGATCAACAATATCTAGGGGATTTACTGTAAATTGGCTTTAGATTTTAATCAGTGTGAAATGGGACATTGAATGCAATGAGTCCAAATTTTTTCTAATTCATGACCGAAGCTTATTATTTTTATTTTAAGCTATATACAGTGGAACCTGGATTTGTGCACGGTTTCCGCCATAGCATGCAGTAGTCTTCGAAACCAATCCAGGGACTCCGAATGTAAACAGACAGGGTCCATCTCTTCCTCGTTCCCGCGTTTACGGAAATCCTGGTTCCAGTATACACCGAAAAAGCTAGGCTTACTTTTGCTGCATCTTATTTCTTAGGTTTTACTTCAATCGTTGCCGGGGCAAATTCATGAAATTTTCTTTTGTTCAACAATTAATTTTTGCAGAAGTCTTCCAAAAATAACCTTTGACCAAAAAAGATGAATCAATAATAAAAAATTTAATGAATTTAACAAAAACTTTTATTTTAAATTTAAAATAATTGAATTGTACAAAACAGGAAAAACAAAAATGTAGTACTTTACTTTTCATTTAAAAACATTAATTTTTAATATAACAATAAAAAAATTCCACAAAGCCGTTGAGTTTTCTATCAAATTGTTTAGTTTGCATGACAAATAAATTCCTCTACATAAATTTTAAACTTAAAAAGATGAATTTTCAACAAAAAATATAATTGTTGATATTTCAACACGAAAAAAAGATTTTATGAAAAAACAATTAATTTCAACCAAAAACAACGAATTTTCAACAAAATACTTCAATTCTCAATTAAACAAAATTAATGTCCAATCAAACCGCTGCAGTTACAGCCAAAAAATTGATTTTACGAATTTCAACAAAATACATAAGGTTTGAATCAAATAATTTTCATTTCAATTACGAAGATGATAAAAATTAATTTTCTACAAAACAGTTGAATTTTCTACCCAGTAGGAGAATTTTCGGCAACATTTTTTAATTTTCAAGACAAAAAGTCAAACTTTTTATGCATAAAATTTAAATTTTCCACACAAAACGAATAAGATGCAACAAAAAAAAATAATTTTCAACCATATATTATAGTTTCCCTTTCACTGTCAGCAATAATTCTTAACCCAGAGAAGGAATTATCACCCAGGAAGTTCAATTTCAAACGAGGTAGTTGTATTTTAAACTTCAAAATATGAATTTTCAAAAGCAAAATGATAGTTAATATTTCAATTTATTATTAATTCACAACAAAATAAATAATTTTTCTACAAAATAGTTAAAATCTCAATCCTAGTAAATAATTATCTAGGAAAAAGGAATGTTTAACTGGAAAAGATTTATTTTCAACAAAAAACGTAATAGTTATTAATTTTTAACCAAAAGAAAAAATGAAGATTCTACGAAATAGTTCAATTATTAAACAAAGAAATAAATTTAAAACTGAAATCATGAATCCTCAGCTAAACAATTGAATTGTTAAGAAAGTCGTTTATCTTTTAACCAAATAGAAATCATACAATTGTATGCTGGCGAAACTAACTTCTTATTGTTGTTAAGATGTTTCATTTTTTTAAAATAATTTTATTAGGGTTGTATGTTTATTTTATTAACAGAGGTTACATTATCCACTTTTGGCAGGTTTCCCAAATAGGAATTAACATGAGTGAGGGTTTTTATTGATTTAAAGTGAAATCTCACTGGTAGTCAAATTGAGAGAATTAAAAGTTCATTTAAAAACAATTGATACTTTATCCTACTGGAGGAATATATGTAATCAATTCGTACTTTCTAAACATTAGTCACACATTGCCCTGAGTAACTGTGGCCTTGATTACACAAAGTAATATACTCATGCCTTTCACTGATCCTTCCTACGCAGAAAACTAGTTCCAACCTGTCCTGATAATTTTTAGTAGAAGAAAATTTTTATACCAGAATCAGTTTATATGATTAAATTTGAATTATTAAATAATAATTTTGTTCTTTGCACCTAATAATACACGGAAAAAGTGTAAAATTAGTCCAGGAATCTTGGACGGATACCAAAACGATGGAGACCCTAAATGACTTTTAATCGAAGATTTCAAACTTTCCAATACTAAATGCAAACGAGTCCTGCTAATTCCTGAAAGTATTTAAGAAAAAAGAGTTCTGTATTTTCTATGCGAAATTTAAGTAACAAGCCAAATTCAGACCACGACTAATTGTAGAAAAGTGGTGAATATTTTTCATTTTATTCGAAAGAATTTGTACAAGTTCCTAAGTGCAAAATAGCGCGATAGTATTATTACAAGAAGTCCTGGACAGTCCGGGAAAATACATCTGCGCTTCGATGTGCGCAGTCCAAATTTAGTAGGCAAAGCGAAATAAACATGGCTGCCACCTGCAACATTAGATTTGTCTTTAAAAGGCAAAATCCGGCTCACAGGCTTCGATAGAAAATTATGCTTTTGTTGCTTTTATTTATAATTAATTAAAAATTGATCAAAGTTAAAATAAAATTTGAAATTATTTCTATAAGCTGAATAAGTATTCTATATTATTTAGAATGATATTTACAGATTTCTAATACTTCTATTCAATTTTATTTAAATGTTATTTTTAGAGAATTCAAAAGTACTTCGTTAATTTTCATTTTCATATTTAAGAATTCAATACTTGACTGGAGACAAAAATAATGTTTTAGTTTCAGTAATTCAATAAAAAATAAATCGACAAGAGTTAGAAAAAATATTCCTCTTACTCATATTATCAATCCTTCAGCACATATAAAACTCATAAAAAGTAAATGTGTACTGAACTTTCTTAACGAATACACAGTGATGAATTTAAAGTCAATTCACATTAAATTAAATATTTCTAACATTAAAAATAATTAAATAAGATAGTTATAATATAAAATTTAAATGAAGGAGACTTCACATTTTTTAAACATTTTGGTACCCGTTAAAGATACCCAGATATTTTACAGCACTAATATCGTCTAAATAAATTGACGAACGAAAGACTATTTTTATTTTTTTTTTAAGATTCTAGTAATGATCTTTATTTCATCTTAACCTTCTAAGTTTTTATGATTCTTATCGATCTCTGTTTTATGTCATGAGTAGATCTCATTACTTTTTATACATTTATCTGTAAGGATCTTATCTTTATGAACGGAGTTCATCCAAAGTGTGAGACAAATAGTCACTTAGGTAATCATTTATTCACACAAAGTGAATGGGAACAAAAAGATAAAAACTAATAAAAAGTGTGGTAAATCCTTCCCATGAAAAATTACTACCTCTTTGCAGAAGAAACCGAATACAAAGGAAAACCACGAAATGTTTTAGAAGTTAATGTTATCCAAACCAGTCTCGAAAATGAAAAAAAACAGACTTTTTCAACAAAAAACATTTAAATATAAGCTAATTGCAAGTCATTTTTAATAATAAAAAATAATAAATATAGGAAAAAGGTCGAATATTGCTTTTGCTGAAAGTAAAAATTAATGAAGATTGTTGGATAAGTAATTCTAAAAAATAAGATTTAGTTCCAAGCAAATAATAGGTAGATAGGAAATTTTATCAATATTCAAACGTCAAAAGTTAATTCCTATATTTTATTTATTCATCTTAAAAGTAATCAAAGTTGAGAAATAAAAAAAAAACAAGTACAAATTGTAGATTTGATAAAAAGAAGTGTTTTCTTAATTGAAGGAATTTGTTCAATGGATGTTTTTTCATAGAGAACATAAATGGATATTTTAGAAGAAACCAATTTTTTACAGTCACAAATATTGAGTGTAGCATAACGACAATAATAAATTATTATATTACAAGCCTGCGCAATTTTTCGTTCCTTTTGTCGTACTCCTCTAAAATATAAATTTATTTTTCTTATTAAACAAGAAAATTAATTATTGAACTAGTTATTTGAAGTAACTTCTTTTATTAAAAAAACTATTCTACTTATAAATTTTCGACTATCAGTACTTGATTAAATTTTGTAATTTAATAGCTTTCATTACCAGATTAATATTAAAATTAATTTCATTGATTTTTTTACTGGAAATTTTCAGGTTTTCGTGGATATCGTCTAGCGAGGTGGTTTTCAACTATTCTATACAATTTTTTTTCTATTCTATATTTTGTTTTTTTAATTCTATTATTCTATTTTTTTATTTTATTATTATATATAAATTATTCTATATTTTTTCTATTTTTTATTTTAATTCTATATTCTATATAATTTTATTAGTTCTTTTCAGGCCCTTTCTACTGATTATAAGCATTTTTGGAAAAAATTAATAGTTAACCTTTAAAAAATAAAAGCCAATAACAAATTTGACTTTTATGGAAAAAGGTATATCATTTCTCTGATAAGAAATCATAAGTTTTTCTCTTTTAGGAACTTGAATATTAAAAAGTGAGATTTTTATTTTTTATATTAAAATAAGCGATGAGACATTTCAGAGAACACATCATCTATTTTATCGATTTGTAACTCTTCGAATCGCCATACAAAAATGTCTCCAATATAGTGTCTGAAGCTTTTTTATACCTTTTTCATTGACATAGGTATTTTTTGAAAAGTAAATATTTGACTTTCAAAATTAAAAGTAAGAAACAAAAATTTGTTTTTTTTTTTTTAAAAAGGGCATATTTTTTGCCTTGAAAGAAAGTTTAGAGTTTACCCTTTAAGAACTTTGAGATTGAAAGATGGAATTTGTTATTGTTCATTTATGAAATCAACCGATAAGTGGCTTTTGAGAATATAGCATCTGTTTTAGCGATATGTATCATTATTTGAATGACGGTAAAAAAATTTTGGCTAGTATTGTTTCGATAATTTTTTATACTTTTTCCAACTATCGTTAGCAGTTTGTGCAAAAAATTTTCGAACTTTAAAAATGAAATGCAAAAATAAATTTGACTTTTTTTCTAAATGGACATTTTTTAGAAATTTCGCTTAGGTTAGAAAGAGATCCTGGGATTTGCATTTAAGCTCTTCGAGATTAATTATTAAAATTCCTTAATTTATTGACGACAATATGTTCCAAGTATTCCAGTGTATCTAAAAACGATTTCTAACACGAGCATGCATCTTAAGTCTTCTGTTCCGCGACTGTACATCGCACGCCGTCAAGGTGGTCGCGGAATATGGAGTTTTGAATGTCTTCACAACACGATTATTCTGAGTACAGCACAATAGTCGCAAATGGAAGAGACCCTCTTCTTAAAATGGTCAGCAATCACGGAAAAGTGGCCAAAGGAGCGTTTCTGTACAAAGCAGCAGAGGAGGCTGCTGAAACACTCGGAATTAACTTCAGTATTAGGGGTGAGCAAAATGTATCGAATCTTATCTATCTCGAGTACTCACTCCTGAAAGCCCGGATTAAAAAGCACAAGAGAAAAACTTTCGTGAACAGTTTCTCGATAAGAGGATGCACGGTATCTTCCACAGAAATGTGGAGGATCAGTCAATGTCGTGTGAGCTAACTTTTGCTTTTACTTAAATCGCCCGGATTGATGTCTGGTACGGAGGGTTTTATTTTGACAGGCCAAGACGGTGTCATTTCCACCTTAACATACCGTCGCCACATTTTGAGTTAAGACATTCCCGATGAAAGCTGCAGGGCCTGCCATCCACACCCATAGCATTTAGCTCACATACTATCTAGTTGTCCAACTCATGCGGGAACGACCTATATCCAAAGGTACAATGCGGCACTAAGAGTGCTTTATTACCATCTCTGTCACTCTTACCGCATTAACCTTAATATTACTCCTCTAAATGCTCCTAGGAAAATCGAGTGAATTGTCGAGAATGGGAAGTGCCGCATATACTGGAACTTTATATTTTCGACAATTGTTTTTGTTCCACACTCGAGGCCAGATATAGTTCTTCTTGACTTCGAGAAGCGAACCATGTTCGTTATCGGATTTTCGGCACCAGCTGACAAAAACATCATGGCCAAGGAGAATGAAAAGTGAGGTATAGAGACGTTATAAGGGAGTTGCAACGATTGTGCCCGGAATATCCTGTTAAATTAATCGTCCTTATCATCGGCACTCTTGGAGGTGCCAAGCTTTCAGTCGTTAATAGCCTGAAAAGCATCTCTAAGTATAAATAAATAATTTTAATGATAAAACGCTTGCGGGAAAAATGCAGAAGGCGGAAGTCCTTGGATCAATCCGAGTTCTTAGGGTGCGCGAAACTTTTGCCGGATCGTCGTATTGATTCCGTTATAGACTGTTACCACCTATCTCACTGTCGTGAGTGCAATTTTTGAGATTAGCACCCGCTCCTGGTGAAAACCTGCAGTTGTCCTTATGACAAAAATTTTAATATATATATATATATACCTTTTTGAAACTGCATTTATATATTTGAGAATCTTTGAAATACTGTGAAATTGTTGAATCAAAAAACGTAATCTAATACAATGACTTTTTAAAGTCATCGTGCTCACATACACACGGACATACATACAGACAGACCGACAGACAGACACATAGTTTTACCGCAAAATGAAATTTTTGATTTTTGATTATTATTTGTGTGGTCAAAATTTAAATTTTTCGAAAAGTTCAAAAAGTTGTTATGATAATCTTGTAGGGCTATCGAAAATTGCATTTTTCTTTTCAAGTACTATGAACGAGTGTCCAAATAGTTTTCGAAATTTGAGAAAATGTGGTCTCGAACATTTTCAAAATGCGCTCACTTTTAGAACTTATCCAAAATGACTAACTAACTTGGTACTTAGCTTAGGACACTAAAAGAACGTACCAAAGGCCAATCTAATGGATTAATTTTTTCAAAAGTTATCGTGCTCACAGACAGACAGAAACATTCATAGAAACCTGTTTTTCGATTTTAGGGGGTCTCAAAACATAGAATTTTTTCACAAAAGCTTTGGGGGGGGGGGGGGGGGGGGGGGGGGGGTCTCAACTTGGACGCTAATCGAATACCTTTTCGGATGAGAATTTAAAAATGCTTTTTTTTCATGAATAATTTCTTGATAGTTCTTTTTTTGGTTTTAATCGTAAAAAAATAGTATTAAAAACATAAATAAGATTTAATTTATTTTAACCCCAGACACGAGATGAAAAAAAATAAAAAAACAAAAATTTTGATGAGAATGTGCCCACGCAGCGGGAAGATTTGTTTGACTGTTAATGACGCTCTTCAGGATTAAAGCCAAGACTACGCGTCTTATGAAAAAGTGATACATCAGAAATCTGTAGATATTTTTTAAGTCCACCATTTTTGTAAACTCATCTCTTACCGTATTTTGCATAGTTTACCCGAAAAATGCAATTTTTGGATTTTTCTCATTTTTGTATGCTGTCAAAATATGAATTTTGGATTTTTCGAAAAAATTCAAAAAGTTGTTATGACAATTTTATAGTGCATTTGAAAAGCAACATTTTTCTTTTCCAGACTTTTTTCATATCATCCGTTATTTGGCTTAAAATGTTCATTTTTGTGTGTTTTTTGGAATTTTGTAAATGCTATAACTCTGGTAATTTTTAGTATAGATTAATTTTTTCAAGCATTACTTTGTAAATAGGCAGACATGCAGACAGACATACAGACAGCCAGGCAGACAAATTCATGAAAACCTGTTTTTCGGATTAACGGGTTCTCAAAACGTGCAGATTTGACCAAAACTGGGGGGGGGGCTAAATTTCACACAAATCTAATGCCTTCTCTGATGAGAATATAAAAAGTTGTCGGACGACCCTATTGTACACATTATTTACTAGAACTTTAAAGTTCGATTTGATTGTAAATTTATTTCATTCTAATAATTATGCGAAATCTTAAATGAGATATGATTTTAAATTTTTCAGAATTATAGGATTAAATTTATATAGGCGGCTCATTTCTTTAATTTTCAAATAACATTTTCTAATGTTACATAATCTTTGAAGTCTTGTAGGTTCTATATACCTACCTAGTTTTGTTAAAATATCGTATAGATTGTCTTAGAAATTTTACTTTAAGTGTTCAAAATCATTTATATTACAGACAATAATTCCCGGTAGCGATTTTTTCTGCATTTCGTCCTTCATGGCAGATTTTTTTCTCGCAGGGTTCTTCAGAACCTTTGCCTTATTCTTTTTATACTTAGTAGCGATTTTATAATCTGAATTTTTACCTTCAATTATGATTTAAAGTATTATTATATTTCAATTTTTCATCATTTTAGTGCGCTGCTTCGAAAAATGCGTATTTGGGTGTAGAAGATGACAAGAGATTGTCTAATACCAACTTTATGATCAAACACTAAAAATTTCCTAATCTTCACAGAGCAATAAGAAGATTTGGGACTTGTATAAACACAACAATTAAGATTAAATTTGAAGACCTATTAACTGAGTATTTGAAACATACGTAGGCAATAGTTTCAAGGCAAACATGGACAAGATTGAAACCGCAAAGCATTTCGTCAAAGTGCAAGATGAAAGAAAAGGATTTCAGCCCTCCGAAAGATGGAGGATAATGAAAAATATTTTAATGATAGGATTTGCATTTATGATACACTTCACTGCCTTCATGGGAGCGAGTAACCTTCAAAGTTCAATTAATTCTGATGAATCCTTAGGAACACTCACGTTAGCTGCTATTTATGGAAGTCTCATCTTTAGTAATATTTTCCTTCCTGTAGTCCTCATCAGGTAAGAAATTATAAATTATTTTTACTTGAACTGGATGGCGAGATTTCACCAAAAAAGTATTTATTATAGCTTTAGTTAACCCTTCGCCGTCCACTTGGGTCATACGTGACCCAGGCGATTTTTCGAGGTTGAATTTTATCGAGAATAAAAAAGTTAACGCGTAATTCTTTTCCCTAAAAAAAGTTACGCAATAACGCCATGGCTGTGAATTTGGTCGGAAAAGCCTAATTTATCTTCACCGCTCAAAATTATTATACAAATAGTGCTGGGTGAGGAAACTGCACGTCCTCCAGCTGCTTCGGATAAATTAGAGAAGCGCAAAAGATGTGCACTTTGTCCTACAAAAAATGACCACAAAACATCGTGCTGTTGCATTTCGTGCAGAATTCCTGTTTGTGAAAACCATCGTTTGATTTGTTGCTTAAATTTTGCACCTGACGTGTGAAATTGTTCATTTTTTAAATACAGATACATGGAGGAAAATCAGCATTATACTTCTTTATTCATGCAATATACCCTCCTAAAAAACATCAATTTCAAATGTTAGAATAAATATTCTTTTGGAAGACAACATAGGTAAATTATTTTTTTTTCAAGAGGGCTCAGTCCGCCAATGAAACCCCGAATTTTTTGTAATTAATTATTTAAAATGTTATATAATTTTAATGAAATTTCCACCTTTTCCTTGTTTTTTTTTACTATTTCAATTATTTAAAACATGAAAAAAATGTTTTGAATATTCAAAATCAATTTAATGATAAAATAGAGGATCTGAATAGTAACTTAGAATATTCCACTTATTTTTATGTCGCAAACTGTACTGGTGGAGGAGGGGTGGACACAGGTGACCCATGTGGACGGCGGAGGTAGTAAAAATGCCGTGGACGGCGGAGGGTTAAATTAGAAATCACGATTTAATTTAATTGACTATTTTTTGTCACATCCTGTGGGGAAAAAGCGCTGATGAGCCCTCTAAAGGTGTTCGCACAAGCAAATACGTGTGCAGTATGCTGGAAACGGCTTACGCACAAGCTGCCTGTGCACACAGAAAGAGCGCCAACCAATCGCGTGCTATCTGCCGTGCTGCTGTGATGCGAGCTACGCACTGTTCACTTATCGGACCGTCACTCGAGAAGCAGAAGCGTGGAAATTCTGTGAGGGTCTCTGCCGAGGGCCGAGCTCGGTTGCTCTCACGGATCAGCGATTAAAATTTTAAAGTCGGAAGGGTGAATATTTTATATCATAAAAAATGAACGTAAAAAATACTTTTAAAAATATGGTTCATGCGTTCTAAAATTTAAAAAAAAAACTGTCGAATTTCAAGATCAAATTTCTGAGTTCCCTCGTTAAAAATGTTTGATGTTGATAAAAAATTACATTTCCTGTCATTGTAAAAAGTTGAAAATTAGTCTACAATGAAAAAAAACGAAATATTACGCGAAGAAAAATTGTAATCGATTTAAATTATTTATTTAATAATTATCGTTAATTTGAATATAATTTTTTTTAATTTCCTTACTTTGACCTGCCTATGGACAAAAGACCCCTGCTGGACTAAGTTTAGCAAACTGAGGTCGGTACACAAACAGAAATGTAGTAGAAAAAATAAAGCCCACTGTTCGCCAGTCTCGTAAATAAATCTAGAAAAAAAAATGTTGATGAAGTGAAATAGCTTCACTTCAGATTGGCTGAAACACATCAAGAAATCCCGCCTTCTTGAAAAATTGAACACTGCGCTGAGCGAAGAAAACTAAATTGGTCGTTCGGTAGGGTCTTCTCTCGGGAAACAAAGTCTGGGTTCGTTACCTCGTAGTGTTATAAATTTTATTTGTGATAGAATGTTTAAAAATGTAATGTATGTATTCATTGTAAACAGGACCATCCCCGATGATGCTCTCTCAATTTTTCCACACTGGATATATCATAATACGAAATTATATAGAATCATAGCATCAAAACTGACCTCCAAAAATTGTAGATACCTCAATATACTAATTGTAATAATTTATCAAAATATGCTTATTCTCTGGCAATTTTCTCTAATTTTAGTCATCTCTTTTTAAAGCATCTAAGCTGATACATTTCATGAAAATTAAATGCAAAACTATATTTTTTTTAATGTATAGTATCTATTATTTAAAATAATAGGAAGGAAAAGAAAGGACATTATTTTTTAAGAAAACTGATATCTCAACTTCAAAATTAATATAAATTATTTTTGTACAGTATATAGAAAAATAATCGGTTGCATCTTTGTTCAAAAATACCAATTTCTAGCGGAAAACCCTAACATAAATCGAAATTGTTAAATGATTCAAAATCTGTTTCAAATGATAATGATTTTTTCAAATTGAAAATACTCATTTCTGTTGAAAAACACTAATACTCGTATATTCAACAACTGTTGAGAGATTCTAAATCATTTTCAAATTGTAATATTTTTAGTTAAGCTCGAACGCAATATAAAATTGTTAAAAAACGATGAATCTTTAATCAAATCTAATTATATTTTAATGATAATTTTAGTATTCGATCAAAAATACTGATACAGACCGATTTCAAGTAAAATGCAAACACAAATTTTAAGATGTTGAAAAATTGTACATGTTATTTGAATTTCTTATTTTGAAATTACAGTATGTTCAGATTAAAAACATTAACATAACATAACAAAAAATATTGCAGGTATCTTCTCCGAAATTAAATAAGTTTTGTTTGAAATAACCGAATTCCTGTTAAAAAAAACTATAATATTACCGAAAACTGTTATTAAAATATGCCTACTTACGGTGATAAAACGCTGACAAAACCGAAAGAAAAACCGTTAGAAAATATGTTTATCTTTAAGATATAATATTTTTTATTTAAAATGTCGATTTTCGGCGTGAAATCGCATTGAAATTTTTTTCTGTATTGGTTTTCAAAATTCGGTATGTTTATTTTCGTCTAAAAGACTGACTTTTAAAAAAAAATTTGGTTCATTGCATCTAAACTACCAAATTTATCAGGGAAAATGACACTAATTATCGTTGATCTTTATCTTCATGCTTGTTGCAACAAAATTAGTCGTTTTTAACTTGAGATATGGTTCAAAGAGTAAAACTATCTTCATCAAAAATTCTTTTTTTTTTAATTCATATTTCGAAAATCAATCCACAGAAAAACTTTCTAAACGACTTTCAAGTGCAGTAGGCCCAAATGCATTACAAAAATATAGTAGCACAAAATGTACAAAATGACTGTAAACTAGTGTAATTTATTAGATAAGTTGAAAGTCTTAGGTTACCTGCCCAAGAGTATTGGAAAACGCAAATTTTTCTTTATTCAAATAATATTGTTTCAGATTTTTCTCATTGAAATTAAATAATTGTAGATTTCATTTTTGAAATTTCAATTTGAAGATGTGAAACAACTTCGAATAATAAAAAGCCAATCAGGTCTTAAATAACAATGATTGCGAGATTTTCCAAACATATCGTTACACCACTTTTTCATATTTGCTGTAGTTTGTAATAATTATTATTGTATGTTTTTAATATTAATTTAATCATCATTTTTTTCAAGTTGGTTAGGATGCAAGTGGACGATTTCGCTAACTTTTATTGCATACATGCCTTTTATTGCTGCTCAGTTCTACCCCAAATTCTACACAATGATTCCTGCAGGATTAGCAGTTGGGCTCGGTGGTGGGCCACTCTGGTGTGCAAAGTGCACATATTTAACGGTCGTATCTGAAGCTTATGCCAGTGTCTCAGACTTAAGTGCCGATATTCTAGTCACTAGATTCTTTGGCCTCTTCTTTATGTTTTACCAAATGGCTCAAGTCTGGGGAAATCTTATTTCATCTGCAGGTAGGACTCATCCTTCATACTCTAAAAAAGTTAGTCAAAGAAGGCGCCGCGCCTAAATAAAAGAGTTTCTTAACCTATTAGGACGCTTATTATGTAGATTAAACCGCCTCCAACCATATTTTCCCTCTCCTACTCCCCCTATGTTCCTCTAATTCTTTCTCTTCTACTCCACTTATGTTCTCCTTCTTCCTCAAAACCTTACTTTAACTTCAAGTCGACTTTCACAACTTTTTCCTCCTCTACTCCCTCACTTTCTCCTAACTTCTTCTCCCCAAATTCCTTCTCATTTCTTCTACTTCACCTATTTCCCTTTCTCTACGCGTCCCTACACCTGCTGTAATTTCCACTCCTTCCCCTTTCTTACTTTAGCCTCACTTCTCGTAATTCTCCGACACTATTTTTCCTAATATCTCCTATTTAACCTTGCTTTATTTCCCCTGTTTACCCTTCTCTTATTTCCCCATCTTTTTCTCCTCGCAATTTCCCTCACTTCCCGTAATTTCACTCCCATCATTGCCCCTTACTTCTCCTACTTTACCTTTGCTCATTTCCTACAACATTCCCTATTTTCCACTCACACATTTCTCCTCACTTTCCCTACTTTGCCAACCTTCCTTTGCCATAATTTCCCCTACTTTCTCTCTTCCGATCTCTTATTTCGCTTCCCCTGCTTGCACAATATTACTTTCCCTTACTTCCCCTACTTTCCCTGTAACCGTTTCCTTTCACTTCCCCTTATTCCACCTAAAAATGTTTATGGCTTACGTTAAATACAGCCTAATATCAAACTTAAAGGCAATTTCTTCTGAAACAAGTCTCTGATAATTTATTTCTGACTAATTCCATATTAAATCCGGCAGAGGTTCATTTTAAGATGTAAAAATGATTAAGTATTTGGACATATCATTTTCTGGTGAAAGGGAGGGAAATGCGTTAAAAAAAGATTGAAAGCGAATTTTCTCAAAAACTCCACCTTCAATGTTTTTTTCATCTCACAAATAGATGATAATATTTACTACGTCTAGGGTAAGCGCACCAATTCTTGGCACCCCCCCCCCCCCAATTGTTGGCATATTCTCTAGATTTTATGAAATAATAAGAGAATAGAGATAAATAGAAAATTGTTTTTTTTTTAATGGTGCAGACATTTTTTTGTAGTAATAGGTTTTCATCTTATGCTAAACAATAATTTATGTGTTCTGAAATTACAAAATTCAGCTTTGTTTCCAGGCTGCCTAGAATTTTCAGATCAGCTAAAGAGAATCTTTAATTAATAGCAGTTTTCAATTTACCCATAGTAACGTTATAATTAATGGAAGTGACTATTTTCTTTCAGCACATTTCCAGGAAATGTTAAAATTGTTAATAAAAAAATAAGTAAGATTTAACTATGATTTATTTAATAAATAATAGGAGGTGCAAATGAATTTTCAATCTAAAGCACTGTATGCAATTCTTGGCACCCCTCTGCCAAGAATTGGATTGAATGTTCTTGCAATGCTTTCTATTCTTGGCAATCGGAAAAAGTATGGTTATGTTTGTTTGTTGTTTTGTAAAATTCAGAATAAAAGACCGAATTAAAGGTGAAAACAAGATTTCAAGGTAAATTACTGGAGCGGTACTCAAAAGAATTAAGTAAGTAATTTAATTTAGTGATATATGTTACTCAGAAATATAGAGTAAATTCGCAATTTAGCGATGTAGACTTAACAACAAATTAGTCTGATGTATCACTCACAACTAGTCTGCCCAACAAAATTACTGCCTGATTTACATATAGAAAAATAATTTCGGTTGTAATTTTTAACACTTCTGAAAATGTGTTAAATAATAATAAGGCTGATTTAAATAGTATAGAGAAAACAGTAATGCTTTGTAACCAGTTTTCAGGTTAGCATGCAATTTACGCAACATGAAACGATTTCGCCGAATTGAGACGACAAGCGATTTCAATTTAACAAGTACAAGAAATTGCTTTAAAATGTGTAAAAAACGGAAATATGTATGATTATTTGCGTTTCCTCTAACTCCAAAACGAAAATGAAGGCAAATGAAGGCAAAAGTCGCATCTATGCTTTAACATCGCATGGGGAGATTAGGAATTAGAAAAAACCCATTGAAAAAAAAATAATACTAAGATTAAAGAAGCTAAAAAGCAAAAACGAAAACGGCAAAATTAAATTTCAGAGAAAGCCCAAGAACATAGAACTAAAAAAAGTTAGAAAACAAAACGAATGAACTGGAAAAAAAATCAATCTTCAAATATTAACGATCTTATTAATTCTGCTAAAGGAGTTACTAGAACAAGAAAGTTAAAAGCTAGACACTAACAACAAAGAAAATCAATTTTTTTAAAACCGATTATACTAATTCTGCTGAAGCAGTCAAAAGAAGCCGAGGATCACAACCTCTAAATTTGGACTAGATAGATGCAGATAATTAAGTAATTTAAGCCAGACAATTTGTTTATGCATGAAAAATAATTGATAAGCAATGTTTTTCTTCAATATTCACTTTATAGTGATACTATCAAATTTTAGCTTAATATGATTCCTTTACCGTTTCATCTGCATATGACTATGGTGCCAATAATTGGGGCCATCCCTGCCAAGAATTACGTCAACCCTGCCAAGAATTGAATTTTTAGTCTAATGAGCTCATTTTAATTATTTTTTCAGTTTATAATATATATTTAGGTAAACAAAGTTTAGAATTTAATACCCTATTATATCAGCTCTGTACATATTAGTATTACATTTATCACACATATAATTGTTGACATTCATTTCTTTCTCGAAGGCTGAAGTTTGCCTCAACCTGCCAACAATTGGGTATATTAAACCTACCCCTTTATAGCACAATCTTGGAAAATCACTGCATCGTACTGAAACAAACTATTGTTGAAAACTCTAATTTTTGCATTTTTCTCTGGATCAATTAAAGGTGCAAAAAATTTTCACATAAAATTGTGTGCATATAGGAAAATTCCAAAAATGCTATTGATTTTTTGTGAGATCTTGCATCGTTTACAAAAAAAAATAAAAAATTGTATTTAAAACAAAAAATTATCCCGTTTCTAAAATAGTGAAAAAAATAAAAAAAATTTCTAAAAAGTGGCACCTTTTTTATATTTTCCCATATTTGTTGACATATTCTGTTCCTATAAGCGTAGTGAATATTAGAATCTATTCCAAATAAAATTTAAATCTTAAGAAGGGTGTTTTATTATTAAATCCACTTTCGAGAAGTTTATAAAAGCTGGCTTATTTTCCGGTGGCTTACAAAAGAAGAAAAGAAAATTCGGAATACATAATCTAGATCAGAAATAATGATTTTGAAAAAAATTTTCTGTAATTTCTTAAGAATTCGCAAGTAGATTTCAAATGATTGTCAAAAATAAAAATAAAATTTGCGGACCTTTTTTTTTAATTTTGCCTGATTTTAAATGTAATTCTTCTTCAAATATTTCACTAAATTCATAAGCATCCATGTTGTACTTGGATCCAATTGCAAATTCAAGTTATTGCACATATCCTTTGTTAAACAATTTTAAAAAATGTTGAATTTAGAATATTGAAACGACGATAAATTATACAATTTCAAAATGGAAGCGATTACAAATAAAACGCAATTGGAAAATTATGAAATCAATTTTATTAAAGTAACTAGATGAAATTTGACAACGGTGGATGATTGAAAACAGTAAAATGCAGATATTCGGAGCTGAGCAAATCTCAAATCAAGCATGGTAAATATCGAACAGAAATTAAAAATTCATAAATTGAAATTCGACCTGAATTAAATAAATACACTAAAAGTCTATGTGTACCAAAACAATCTGCTAATGTATACGGAAATTGCAGTACAAAGAGTACAAATCAATCAATCCAATTTTTTAAAATTAAAACTTTAAGGTTTGAGTCGGTTTTAAACGTAATAAAATTTAGTTAAAATATGTTAAACCAAAATGCATAAATTAAAAAGAAAAATTTAATCTAAAAATTACAAAGAAAAATATGAAATTGGAATTGAAATTTCCTATTGGATAATCATTCTATTGCAAAAGCACCTTATATTAAAAAATCGCAAATCAATCTTTTTTTCGCGAACATCATATTGATTAAACTAACAAAGAACTGCTGATTGCCACGTATTAATTGAAATCGAGATTTGTCTACAACGATTTTGTTTACAATTTTGATAAAATTTCTACGTCGTAAATGAAAAAAAGAAACAAAAAACCTAGAATTTCCACGAATTAATCATTTAAATCGTGTAAAAACTTTGTGAATTCAAATTGAATATCTCTTTTTATTTAGATAAATATTACAATAAAACTTTATGTTTATAAATTCCAAAGGAACAATATCATAAAATACATTATGAAAAATAGAAAAACCTGATATGAGTGCAGCAAGAGATTGCAACCATAAATAACCTCGTAATGCCACATCGAATAAAAATAATCCTGCTTGTGAAAAATAGCCTTGAATATACATTTATCGCATCTCATAAAAACGTAAGAGAAACAAAAAATCCTTTTTTTCGCATAAGTCCTTTCATAGCCTCATAAATTTTAACCATATCTCGAAAGCGATCATATCGCACTTTGCTTTGGCATATCCATAGTAAGAATTATGAAACGAGAGCACCTTCACTTCTCAACGACTGCGACTCGTCTTGAGTCTTATTGGATAATTCTCGTTTGTGCCATAAAAAGTTACCTATGTATATACATTATATCATCGTGAGTTGAAAACAATGCGTGCCAAGAAAACTTGAAAGAAGAACCGCAAAACAAGGAAAAGAGGAAATTGAATATAAAAAATGTAGAAAGACGATTGCCTTTAGGTACGATCCTAATAAAATTCAAGATATAAATCGAATTCAAGGTGCTTCTCTCAGACAAACGTTTTGATAACAAGTATGAAAAAAATTAGTCACAGTAGGCACAGAACAGTGGGAAAACAGGGACTTTTTTAACACTCTGGGCGTAAAATGCCCGTTTTGGATGCCTATAAGCGGGAGCAAAACCAGTCTTTCTCTCTCTCTCCTTACAATAGGGAGAGAAAGTCAGCTGATCCATAAGAAGTACATTATGAGAGACAGAGACAGAGTGATGCGTAAATGTGAGGTTATGGGCTTTGCTTCCTTTTTATAGGCATTCAATAACGCGAATTTCGCACCCTTCGTGTTAAAAAATAGTATATGCGCCATGGGAGCAATAAAGCATTCGCAGGCTCGTACGATTTTGGGTCCTCGCTTCGCTCGCGCCCAAAATTCGTACTCACTGCGAATACTTCATCTTGCTCCCTTGGTGCATAAGCTACTATTTTCGTTCAAAATGACATACAGCCCACAAATAATGACCAATTTATGCAACCATTTTTTTTTTAATATGATGAGATTTCAAAGAGAGAAGTGCAGCAGGATTTTTAAATTACGCTTTAAATTGTTTATAAATAAAAAAATATAAGAACAAGGTTGGTCATTTTTTTCTACTTGACGTTCCCGGTGCTCGTTAATAACAGGAAAATTGTTGAAATTACTCAAGTTCCATGGAGTAACATAAGTTAAAGATGTTTCAATATTATATTATAAGCAAAAAAATTTGTCATAAGCAAATTATTTGTTGAAACAAGATTTTCCACGATTTTCCATAAAAACATAATCAAATTTCCAAAATTTCTTTGACTGATTATTTGCACCTAGCGCCGGGTAAAATAAAAATTAGTTTAATCTTAATAATTCCTAACAGCCGACTAAGTTTTGCAGAAACACGCACTCTGAAACCTATATAGAAAATAAAAAACCTACAGTTTTTTTCGTTTATAAACGTTGCAAACTTCAATTACGTTTTTTTAATTCGGAACTTCATGATAGTCTCAGAAAAGCTCATAATTTGTTAAATAATTTTATGATTTTTTAAACCAAATTTAATACAAATTCAATAAGCAAATATATTAGTCAGGCATTTGTCGAGAGAAAAAATCGTTTTTTTTTTTGTATGTCAACTTTTTAAATTAGGAACTTCATGATATCTTCAGCAAAATTCGGCATTTTTTTAGTCAATTTTATGATTTTTTTAACAAATGCATGATTTGGGCCAATCGAGAAGTCTGATATCGTAACAAAAAATTGTTCCATCAACAGATACACGATAGTTTATTCTTGTATTACTTTTTTTAACAAAAATCCTGAAGTTGATCAAGAAATTACTCTATGGAAATTAGGAGATTTCAACAATTTTCTTGTTATTAACGAGCACCGTTAACGTCAAATAGAAAAATTGGCAATTATTACGTCCTATCTGTTTGTATAAAACAAAATTGCAAACAAAGTTCAAAAATCCGGCTAGACAACTCACTTTCGAATATTTTCAGCTTTTTTTTTAATATTTGTTTTTCAAAACGGTCAATATTTGTGGGCTGTACGTTATTTTGAATAATAAAAGTAATTATTTCCCACTGAGCGCCACCCACCTAGAAGGAAAATTTTCGTAGCCTATTAAGACATTAATTAGGTGTTTCAAATCTCTCTGCTTTCATACAATTCATCCATAATTTTACTTCATTTCACCTTTTTTTTCTCATATAATATCCTCCTCCTCCCACCCCACAGCAGCATCACTTCCCTATTAGCCGGTGATTACCCTCCCTTAACTTTTCTCTCACTTTCACTACTGACCCTAATCTCTCTTTACCAACTTCCCCTTATTTGTCATCTCAGGATAAAGGTGCGACAAATGTACAGACACACGACCAAAACTATAACGGGTTCTGTTCGGGGCTATGAGACTCTAAAAGTACATATAATGTGGTGTTAAAAAAATAAAATTCACTAACTTGCATAACTTGGCCGCTATTATAAATAAATCAAAACCTTTTTTCATACAATTTTTCAGTTTTGTCGTATGGAATAGAAGAAATACCGCCAGAAAAAGTTTTGAACAGCACATTAGTTGCAGAAACTTGCGGAGCAAACTTTTGTGGGCTCGTGGAAGCTAATCCAAATCTAAAGCTACCAGCACCTGAAAGGATCTGGTTGATTTCCGGAATTTATTTAGGCTGCATGGTCATAGCATGCCTGATCGTAGCATTCGGAGTTGATTCACTATCAAGGTAATAAATTATTGATATAGATTCTGGGTCAAAGTTCAACTTGCGGAAGTTCACAATCACTCTACAGTTCCCTTCATATCGAAAGCGCAGAGAGAAACCAAAGCGTTCGTCATCCGCATGATGACAGTAGCGGAAACTTCCGGTAATATGGACTGATCTCGTGACTCACGTTTCGTGAGTTTATTGTCTAGTTTGAAACAATAAAGTAGAGAGCCATTGTCGAATACTGAATCAAACGTGAAACCTTTAAAGGTCACTCAAGACTGAGCAATTTCAAATTTAATGATTATAAAATTCCACCCTTCAAAATTATGAAGCTTAGAAAATCATTTGTAAATTTATAAAGTTTTATTTTTATTAATAAACGTATTATTATTATTTAAACATTTAGTCAAATCCCTTTTTGAGGTAAGCGAGACTCACTCGGTTCCGGCCGGAGATTAGGGAGTTCATATGGGAAAAGTGATAAAGGGAGTTATAAAAGGCTTAGTATGGGGGACAGGGAGGGGGGTATAGATTTTCAGAATAATCTAGAATTTGTATTTGGTTTTTTTTTTTAATAACCCGCTTGTTCTTCAACAATGCTCCGACACAGGTCGCTAATCAATGTCTCTAGCAAGCACTTTAGGCGAAGAGCTTCAAAAAGTGATTATGTAAATCTCTTCCCTTGGGCAAATTAGTGTCCAAGGTCTTTCGTTTTGGGCGTCATTCACTCAAATGACACTCTTTATCATGGATTTCTTATAAATATTTGTTGCCACATTTTTCTGTCCTGACATATCTCTTTAGTTCCCTTTACGTCCATGCATTTCATTATGCACTTACGTGAAAATGAACGACCCAGAAGTTAGCTATGCATACAGATTTGAAACTTCGACCTTGAATAAAAAATGGAATAATAGTCGTAGCCAAAATGTAAAAACACGATTGGAATAATCTAAACAATATCTCTAGGTTTTTTCACATTTTTGAAAAAGTCATTTTTTAAACAATTACGTTGTTAATTAACATTTATCCTTCATTAAAAAAAATCAAGTCATAAAGAAAATGTTAAGATAATTCTGGATTCTCCTCGGCAATATCTCCAGGTGTTTTTTTTCAATTTAAAAAAATTAATTATTTAAACAATTATATTGTTTATATTAAAAAAAATTTATTTAACAATTCTGGTAAACAATTTAGCGTTAGTAAGTGAAAAATAACATGCATTGAAGTATCATGAATAAAAAAATTTTTGAACAGTACAAAAAAGTTAGTTTAAACATTCTTTTTGCCCCCTCTACGCACACACCTTTACGATATCCCATGGCGTATATGGATTTGATTATTTATCCTTCATTATAAAAAAACCAAAAGTCCTAAAGAAAAAGTGAAGATAGTTCTGGATTCTCCTCGGCAATATATCCAGGTGTTTTTTTTTTCATTTTTTGATGCCATGGGATATCGTAAAGGTGTGTGCGTAGAGGGAGCAAAAACAATGTTTAAACTAACTTTTTTGCACTGTTTACAATTTTTTTCATTTATGGTGCTTCAACGTATGTTATTTTTCACTTACTAACTCTGAATTGTTCACCAGAATTGTTAAATAAATTTAAAAAATGTATTTTATTTAAATTTACTTGTTTATTTTTGGCACTGTTTAAAATTTTTTTCATTAGTGATTCTTCAAGGTATGTTATTTTTCATTCACTAGCTCTGAATTGTTTACCAGAACTGTTAAATGAATTTAAAAAAATTTATTTCACAATTCTGGTAAACAATTCAGATCTAGTAAGTGAAAAATAACATACCTTGAAGCATCATTAATGAAAAAAATTTTAAACAGTGCAAAAAAAAAATAAATAAATTTAAATAAAATAAATTTTTTAAATTTATTTAATAATTCTGGTGAAAAATTCAGAGTTAGTAAGTGAAAAATAACATACCTTGAAGCATCATAAATAAAAAAATATTTTAAATAGTGCAAAAAAGTTAGTTTAAAAATTGTTTTTGCCTCCTATACGCACACACCTTTACGATATCCCATGGCATAAAAAATGGACAAAAAACGCCTGGAGATATTGCCAAGGAGAATCCAGAACTATCTTCACTTTTTCTTTAGTAATTTTGGTTTTTTATAATAAAGGATAAATGTTAATTAACAACGGAATTATTTAAAACATGTCTTTTTAAAAAAAGTAAAAAAAAAACCTAGAGATATGGCTCAGACGATTTCGATGGCGTTTTTACTTTTTGGCTACGACTGCTATTACATTTTTTATTCAAGGTCGAAATTTCAAATATATATGCATAGCTAACTTTAGGGTCTTGAAAATGAAGCGTTTCGGTGCACTTAGGTGCTATGAGCGGAGCGAACAACTTCTCGTAATCCAGTGCAATGCGACAATGCAGTGTAAAGCGGAGTAATACACTTTTGATCAGCGGTAATTTAAACCGTTTGGAGTAATATACTTTTAAGCTGTTATAATTCAGTCTTAATCTGGATTAATAGATTTGTAATCTAGGTAATTCGAAGTAATTCAGTTAATCCAAGAAGTCCAAATGTAATTAAGTTATGTCCCAGAGTTATCTACTAGTAATCCATATTTATCGACTTGTCTGGGTAATTCGAAGTGATTCAGACAACCCAAGAAATTTGTTGTTCTTTTTTATGACAATTAATTTCATTAACTGCAAATTTAACTATTAGGTTTTTGGTTTAAAACTTATATTTTTAACCGAAAAATCCTCCAATTTAGTAATAAATTAATTTTCTTCTTTGAAACTTCAGGATTTTGGTTCAAAATTTAATTATTTAGTAAAAAAGTATTCAAATTTGTTAAAATTTAAACAACTTTGTAAAAAGTAATTTTTGTCTTGAAAATTCGATTATTTTAATTATAAAATAATTGTTTAGGTTGAAAATTTAACAATCTTGTTAAAAATTGTTTCTTTTTGGTTAAAAGTTACTTCTTTTAACTAAAAATTAAACTATTCCATTGTTAGATCAAAACGTACCCTTTTTAGGTGAGAATTTAACGACTTGGTGAAAATTTAACTACTTTGTTAAAAATTCCGTTTTCTTGTTAAACGTTGTTAATTTTAGTTAAAAATCACTGGATAAAAATTGAACTATTTTCTTAAAAATTCGTTATTTTGGTTCAAATTTAATTTTTTGAACATAAAATTTGGTCATTTTATTTTTGATAAAAGTTTATCATCCATTTTTGATGAGAATTTATCTTTCTTTATTGAAAATTCATGTCTTTTGGTGGAATTTCGTCTCTTGATAGAAAATGAAGATTCTTGCCTCAAAATTCATCTTTTTGGTTGAAAATTAAACTATTTTAGTGAAAAATTGCATTGCTTTTTTCAAATTTATCTTTTCTGGTTGGGTTGAAAATTACTCTCTTCTTGGTTAAAGTTCAGCTACTTGGTTAAACTTTAAAGTTTCAAAAAATAACTTTTTTCTTTGTTACAAAGTCTTCATTTTAGTTAAAAATTAATTTCGTTGATTGAAAATTTAACTATTTTGTTGAAAATTATTTTTAATTTTTTAATTAAAATAATGTTTCTTTTTAAAATGTAACTATTCCATTTTTTGTGGAAAATTATTCTTTTTCTAGTTAAAAATTCAAATGTTTGAATGACAACACAGTCACAATAACAAAAAACTGTGCCGAGCCAAAAAAGCGGCCTTCATAGTGCTGTAATTGTGCTGTAAATTTCAAATCTTTAAAATGCTTTGAAATCCCTTAATTCTTGGGAATAAATTATTTGAAATTTCATTGAAATATTTGAAATGCCTTTATATCCCAAAAGTTACATTAAATCTGATATTATTCCTTAAAATATCTTGAAATTTTTTTGCATCTGTTAAAAATTCCTTAAAATATTTTAAAGCCCCCTAGAAAAATATTTTTCCAATATACACCACAAACTTTTAAGTCCGGTCTTCGTTACTTCGGTCTCGACGTGGACACTCTTACACTTGGGATATCGGCGCTGCTGTGATTTGGATGATCACCGTTAACTGCAATTCGGATAAGTCCCTTGAGCCGCCTACCGTTAACTACTTTCAGGTGACTTATCCGATTCGCAGTTAACGGTGTTCTTCCAAATTCTTCCATGCCCGCGTCGACTGTTCGTAAGTTCGAACAGAGCCCCGAGCAGTACGGTCTTAAAAGTTTCTGGTGTACTTTGAAATTCCTTAAAATATTTGGAGCTCTTCAAAATTTATTCAAATATGATAAAATCATCTTCAGAAATTATAGGAAACTCTTTAAAAATGCAAAAAAATTGTTTAGTCCCTTCATATCATTAAAACGTTTGGAAACTCCTTGAACTTTGTAAAGCCACTCAAAACATTTTCAGATCTCTTAACATGGAATTGGAATCTTTTAAAATAGCCTTAAATCCCTAAAATACCTTAAAATCTTCCAAACTTGTCACAATCACTCCAAATACTTGAAATTCTTTGAAATTTCATCAAGATATTTTTTAATTCCGTAAAAATACAAAAAAATCTGATAATATTCCCTAAAGTCCTTTGAAATTTTTGAAGTTTTATGAAATTTTTTCAGATACTTAAAATTTAATTAAAATACCTAATTGATAGCATTTAAGCCCCTTTAAAATGACTACACTCCTTTTAAATTTGACACAACCCTGTGAAGCCCGATTAACTTGAAAAATATTAAACAATTTTGCGGGTGGTAGTAATTTCCAGAATTGTGAAAAACTTGGTTTTTATAAATAGTTCTTACAGAATTATGGAGAACATACTGATATACGATCTGAAGACTATAACATAGTAGCAATCTTTTAGTGTAAAATTACTAATATTTAACTTAACATACTACGATTTTCGATAATTAGATACTCTAAGTGGTTTATTTTTGTTGAAAATATTACTTAACAATATTTATTTTGTCCCCAACTCTCCAATGGGTAAGATTTATTTTAAAGTATATGTGTTCTTCATTATTAGACAATTCATTATAATTAGTTCCATTGAAAGATAATTGTAATTCAATTGTTCATTCAAAAACTAGTATTTCGATTTTGTTTAATTTCTTCCGCTTGCGCGACATGATGTAAATAAGAAATAGATAAAAACTTGTTTTGTACTTTTATTTTGCGGAAACCAGGTTTAATTAAAATGTTACATCTTTTTCATATTGTTAAGCGATTCCAGCTTTTAATTTGTGGTCATAACTTTCGGAACGAATTAAAACGAGCATCCAAGAAATTAATATCCACTATATTTCAAAATGTAACTTTCCATGAGAGAATGATACTCATTAATTTTTTATAACCCATGCATGATTTCAGTTTTTTTCGATATCTGTAAACCGAGGAATTGGGGGGGCCGTTCATTTTTCAGAACGGTAAAAATTAAGAAAGGTAAAATTTCAGAATGGGTCATAATACCTAATGGTAAAACTTAGGAATACCAAAAATTCGGAAAAAGGAATAAATCAGAAATCCAAAACTCTGAGTAGTATTTATTCGGAAACCAAAGAAGCGGAATGGGTGAAAATTCAGAAGCGTTAAAATTAGGAGGGTGGAAAATTAGGAATATGTACATATACGGAGAGGAAAAATTCGGAATTGTTAATAAATATACCTATTAGCAGGTGTATAATTGCTTATTTATGGTAGCAATGGTAGCAAACAAATGTTTATCGCAGTGAATTTAAATATCATATCATAATAAATTTATTTTGTACGTTGCAAATTGTTTTTAAATTATATAATGATAGAAA
>NC_046662.1:83508282-83512847 GCF_010883055.1 Belonocnema kinseyi | reverse complement strand
TGAAAGAGGGAGCTCTTCTTAATATTTTGACACCAAAATCATGTCGATACACGTTACCGACTGCGAGTAAAGCCACCCACGCTTTAACTTGACAGACTGTATTTCCAAAATTGTTGATAATTTCTAAATTGACTATAAATATAAATAATTTAAAACAATTCCTCAATTCATATTTATTAAAATAATGTTTCCAAAACTCCTCCATATGAGCAGAAATCATACTTGTGTGGCAAAAAACGTCTGAAATTATGAACTTGTAAAATGCAAAAAACCAGGTTACTTGGAAAAAAGTTTCTTATGGTTTTAAGAATTTAAATGATATTATTAGTCATGTCATATGAAAGCAAAAACTTTATTTTTCTGACAAAACTTCGAAACAAACGGAAACTAATTCTTTTAACAATAGTTTTTGGAGAGGAAGCATTCCCTACAGCTCTATTGTTTCTGATTTTTAAAATAAGTAATAAATGTTTGAAGATAGTTACTTGCCATCACTTATTATAATTGAACCATTTTTAACCAAATGGGTAAAAAGGCAATATTAGGAAAACATTTAGTCACAAAAAACTTTGTTAAAATTAATGTTTTTAGTACGTTTTGAAACTTCTTTTATTCTCTTGTCATTTAGAACAATATTGCATATTGTTTTCTCATCCTTTCCTTTAAACATCATAATTTTTGTTTTATTTGCGTTAATTTTGAGGCTCATGTTCTTCATGTTTGTATTCACTTTGTTCAAGTTCTTTGCAAGTCTTTGATTGACTCTGCCATAATAGTCTTATCATCTGCGAGCGCTAACCCACGTACTCTTACTGTACATTCTTAAACACTTGTCCATAGACGTAATAAATAGCTATGAGAATAAAACGCATTACACTCACTTTGCTACTATCATATATTGTTTTTATTGCCTCTAATATACATCCATTGACTCCGTACTCTTTTAGGACTTCTCAAATCTGACTTCTATCCATCTTCTCAAGAGCTTTTTCCATAGGTGAGCAATATAAGGTATAATAGCACAAGCGCTATTTTGACATTTTTTCAGGAGAGACAAAACAAGGGTTCCCAAATTCGAATGTTCAATTTATAAAAAAAAACACACTGAATTATTAGGTAACGAGAAAAACAAGGGCAAAGATTTTTTTCGCTGGAGAAGTACGTTTTTTTTAGCTTGAAGCGATGAATTGAATTTCAATTCGTAATAAAAGAAAGCGAGATCAAAATAAATTATCAGCTGCTCAGTTACTAGCAAATCCAATATCTTAAAAAAAGTAGAAGAAGCTTGCAAAAAATTTGAAAATTGAGATTATAAAAAAAAACTTTTTTCACGATATATTATTTTCGCAAAAATGCCGCCAGTGTTCTTTCGTTCCTATACATTTTAATTTGATTTATAATTGTATCCCGAATGTTATTACAATTTCATTTAAATGTATGCATTATAATATCAAAAGGTATAATTATGAATGAACTAATTAATTGAATTAATTGTTTTTACATTCCAAAAAACTTTTATAATTTTTATATGTTAAGAATTCAATTATTTGGTAGAAAATGCATCTTCGTATGCTGGAAATTCAACTTTTTTATTTATTTTTCTTTTGGTTTCAAAATTCATGTTTTTTGTAGCAAGTAATCTGTATTGGTAAAAAATATATCTTTAATGCTTGAAAATTTCACCATATGGTTAAAAGTTCTACTTTTAGTAGGAAATCTTTTTTGTTAGATAGTTTAACTATTATGTTAAAAATGCCATATATTTCGACTTGAAATTGGCAGCGTAGTTTAGGGAGAGCCCTGCAAGATATTCATAAGAGGTTCTTGATTTTAATGCTGTAAACATATTTTTTATGTGTAAACTATAAACATTTCTTTAATATGTAAACCTTTTTTAGGTGCGTAAACTGCAAACATCCTATTTATGCGTAAATCGTAAACACCTTTTTTATGTTTAACGTGTTAACATCTTTCATTTTTAATCAGCGTTTTTCGTAGTTGTTCGCACATATAGTAAATCTCTCTTGTGTCGTAGTTTACGACACATCTGTTGATTTTTGATATTTTAATCAGGGAAAAGTATCTCTTACTTGAGATAGTTTAAAATATTTTAGGGTTTTCGAAATTATAAAGATATTACTAGTACATATTATAAAAGTAAATGCAATTTAAAAAAATTATTATTACTATTATTATATTTAAGTGTATGATGGAAGATAATGCTGAGAAAATCGGAAACTAAGTCGGACCGGTTATTGGCTGGTAGGGGAGTAGCGGGTAATGTGGCGCGGTGGTTAATGTGGCGCACCCTCATTTAAAGAAATTGATTGACTTTTAGCGAGAGGTATTTACTGTTCTGTATTTTTTTATTTTTATTGTTTTGTATAGTAAAAAAATTTGCTCAATAAAGCTAATCACTCAATTCTTATTATGAAAAGTTATTTTGGGTGTTATGCGTGTATTTTTAAAGTGACATAAAGTAGTTAAAAAGTGCAGTAGCATTTTTTCAGATTAAAAAAAGTTAATATATAACGTTTAAGTTGCACACAATTTATAAGTAATTATTCAAACCAATCATTTACCCAAAATTAATTTCATTGAACTTAGTAAACAACTTTTACTTCCCTTTCCGAAATTGCACTGAGAGCGCGCCACATTAGTCAACCAGGTAGGATAACTTTGCGCAGGCACACTTTTTGTGAAACTTGATAATTAACTACTTTAATAGACGTAAATTCAATAATAATCTTACGCATAGGGTAGACAAGATACTGATTCACGTGCTCTGTATTATTTTACTACAGTTTTCAAACATATTTAACTTTTAATGGAGCTTTTTATAACATGTGCGCCACATTACCCGCGGCTCCCCTAGGTCGTTCATTAATTTTTTTATTATATTATCTTACTAGAATACAGCAATAAAAAAATTATTTCAGGTACGATAGAGGCAGAAAAGGCTCAGCCTCAGGAACATCTGGTTTAAAATTACTCGCGGTCACCTTGAAATTGTTGAAAGAGAAGAGTCAGTTATTAATTTTACCAATCATAATATTCATCGGAGCTGAACAGGCTTTCCTCTTTGCTGACTTTACTGCTGTATGTAACAAAACATATAAATAATTTACTAATGAACTTCATTTCAAATTCAATAAATTCGATAGAGCTTTTTTCGGATTTTTACTTTTTTCAATTCACTCTGAAGACATTTAAATTCACTTTGAATTTGTATGGCTTTTTAGATTCTAATTCAATAATTCCGTATACACTCTCATTTTTCTGAATTCTCTGTAATTTTTTATCATCAACATTTGTGTTCTATCCACTCAAATTACTTTTAGTTTATCTTGATATTGTACAAATTTCATCTAATTTTCTTAAAATCGCTTAAACTCTTCTAAATTTATATTTTACCTTAAGCAGTCGAATAGTTTGATCTCTTGTCAATTCATTTGCATTTATTCGGTTTCTAGCCTAAATTCTTAATAATTTATCGTGAATTTTCTAAAGTTCCTTTTAATTCTTGGACATTCTCTTGGATTTTTTTAATTTACCTTAAAGTCTTCTAACCTCATCTTGAATTCTTAGGTGTTTATTCAATTCCTTAGGCTTTCAACAAATTTTTTTTAATTCTCTTGAATTTTACCTAAATAATTCTGAATTAAATAAAGTGCTGGCATTTTTGAGTATTTTTAAATTCCTTTTAATTCACTTGATTCTTTAAATTTACTAGAATTTTCTTTAATTCGTTATTTTTTATTTTTCGATTTTTTTTAATTACCCGTGTGGTAAAATGGAGGGGGCCCCCGCCAGGTTCCACATGGATTGCCCTCATGCCTTGTGGAATCCATGAGAGCAATCCAGACGTGGTACCTTATGGAAACGACATGCTAATCCATAGGGGCCCAACATGGCCTTCCCTCATGGATCCCTCATGGTTGCCACCATAAAAGCCTTCTTGGTTTTTTTTTGCCAGTGCTGGCACCTGTACTGGCATATCTCTGGAATGATAACACTATTTTTTACTGAGCTGTCAGTGTTGAGTCAGCGCTGGATATCGCTAATTCACTATGGGCGAAGTACTGCGTCAGTGCTAACTGGCAGCATACTGCCCGAGTAAAAATGCTTCGACTTGAGTTCGACATGGTTATGTCTTGAGTTCGTTTTTGAGGCATCGATGTCTGGCTGCGTGTCTAAACTTAGTCGAGACAGAGGCCTTCGTCTTACTTTTATGGCCACGACAGTTAAAACGGCGTTTACTTGTCTCATGTCAAGTCTTGTCTTGGCTAAGACGACATTTACTTTGTCTGAAGTATACCTGCCTTAATACAAACCTTTTTCGGCTCATAAATTAGATTCAAATTGATAACTGAAAAATTTATAATTATTAAATTAGTTATTTTTAATGAAAAAATTCAGAATTTCTGGGTCTGAACGAGCATAACTTTCTAAATTGTAACTTTCTAGAGGGATGTCCTAAAATTTTAGAAATACGTAAAAACAAACAACATTTTCGATATCATCATCAAACAAGTATAATACAAATAAAAATCCGTAATTAAGTT
>NC_046662.1:83500343-83508182 GCF_010883055.1 Belonocnema kinseyi | reverse complement strand
TATTGTTTAATCATTAACAATGATTAGCTTTTATGACAGTCAGAATTACCCTTTTTTTAGGACAGGTAAACACTTGAAGTTATGAACCGCTCGTGTTGTAGTCATTAAAATTTGACTCCAGAGATAAATTGATGTCTTCAAGGCATAGAAACTTGTCTCCAAGACATAAATTGAAGTTGGGCTCCGTCTCATAACTGAGACATGCTCAAGTCGACCTTTTCGACTTCAGCATGTCTTGGTTGAGGATAATTCAAGTCGAACTCAATTCGAAGTATTTTTACTAGGGTGCTATACTCTAACGATGTGACGAAAAGGTAATAAAAAAGTAAATATTAATTGATTGGGGGTATTCTGACTGCAAATATTCATAGTCCTGTTAAGAGTGAATACATATATTACCTTTTTAAACTTTATGTTACAAATAAAATTACTAACTTTACGGGGTGTCGAACCTACATATCGATACCTAAATCTATCGTTTAAGATTCGGGAGTGCTAACCACAGCGCTAAACCGACAAGTTGAAACTCGGTGAAAAACTCATCCTGATAAGCTGCAGTTCAGAAAAGTTGAAGTACTAAATTTCAAGCTCACTTTTTCTAATTATTTACTATTATACGATGTTATATAAATGTAAAATTAACGATTTTTTAACAGGAATATCAATAAAAAAATTACTAAATAAATAATTTAAATCCATTACCATTTTTCTTCGAGTAAGATTTCGTTTCTTTATGTTGTAGACTACTTTACAACTTTTTACAATGACGGGAAGTGTAATTTTTTATTAACATTTACAATTTTTCATAAAGATGAAACTTAGAATTTTTTTTAAAAAAAGGCAGGAAAAAGTTGTTTTTGGGAAAGATGTATTTATAGTTTTTTGGCATTTTAGAACGCATGAACCATATGTTTAAACGTATTTTTTATAACTTAAAAATTTAAATCGTTGATTCATGAGGGCAACCGATCTGGGCCCTCGCCGGGGACACTCATCGAACATCCATTTGGTGAAAGTTAGAATTTCAGAAAAAAATCATTCAATTTTTAACCGAAATTTATTGTTTGTAAGTCTGAACTCATAAAACCTTCAAATTTCTCGTGTCAAGAAAATATACGTCCTCTAGACTTTGAAATTTTAATCGTTGATCCGTGAGGTAATGTATTTATTTAATGTGTATTTAATTCACCCATAAGTCTTTTAAATTAACTTAAATTCTTTGAAATTCACTCAGTTCTACTCAATACAATGAATTTTCTTAGATTTACTTAAATGTATCCTGAAGTCTTTTTAACTCATCCTTAACTTTTAAACATTGTATTTTATTCATTTTTTTTTTGTAATTTCCTTGAGTTTTTCTCAACTCGTTTGAATGCATTTATTATTTTTACCCACCATGTATTTTTACGAGTATCCTAATAAATTTAATGAAAGTCTGTTGAATTCTCTGTAATGATCATAAATTCACTCCAGTTTTACTGAAACCAGTGGACTATTTGGCATTTTTTATTTTATTTTTTTCAAATCAATTATTTAAATTCATTTTAGATTCACCTTGCATTCACTGTATACGGTGAATCTGAAATCAACCAACTTTAACCTGAAAAGGACATAACAAGCCGTTTTTTTGCGGTTTATTATTCTTACATGGTATGCGCATATTTTGCGTAAAAAAATAGTCGTGAGAACGCTTTTTCAAAATTAAAAATATTTGTCTTAAAAAATAAGTTAAACAATTTGAAAAAAAAACATTATCAAAAGACGTTGAATCATTTTTTCAATCACAGGTCTATCTCAGGATGTAATTCAATAACGCTGCCATGATTTTAAAATAAGAATAAATAATAAAAAAACAATAAAACCTGAAAACAAAATTTTTTCATGCCAATTTTGGATTGGAAATTTGTTTTGAAAGTACTTTTTTAGCAGTATAAACAAATGTTCAATGAATATCATCAAACGTCAATAATTATTTAGTTAAAGTTGGTTGAGGCTCAAATTGCCTAAATGCTTATTACATTATCCTGAATTATTCAAAAAATGTAATTCCTTTCATTACCTAAAATTCGTAGACATTTTAACAAATCGTTTCAAACTCTTGTAAGTTCTTATAAATCTACTTTAACTTTACTGAAATCAGTGAAATATTTTGGATTTTGTGCATTTTTGCAATTCACTTAAAATCTTCAAAAATTCACCAGTAATTCTTCTAAATTTTATCGCAGTATTCATGAATTATTTTGAATTTGGTGAAAATATTAATGCACATTGGTGACTTCTCAGATTTATTCAATTTAGGTCACTTTTTGGGTCAGAAGTTAGTAACTTTTTCGCTTTAAGTAAGTCACTTTTTTCAAGTACTGAATTGGCCAGGAGGTCTTAATGGATTCCATAGATTTATTTTGCAATGCTTTCTAAAAAATTAAAATGAACACTAATCTATGATATTTGCAAGGTATTATTTAGTCCCATTATTCAGAGAAAAAAGTTTATTGCCATTGTAGTGTATCAATGTTACCAAATTTTTCCTGAAATATTTTAATTTTTATAATTTAAAGTAAATAAATCAGAATCATTCAGATATATATTTGTATTAAATTTGGGTTTGTGAATTTCATACCTGAAACCATGATTTTTTACTGCATAAAATTGTTTTTGTTCATGCAAAAAATCAAATATAATTTTGAGAATCCTTGAGCAAGTTGTAAATGTCAATATAAATGGAAATTTCATGCTTAATATGCTATAAAAACAACTAAAAAATTGTATGAACAAACCCAATTCTAGTTGCTTATGCTCTTAAACTAGAATTTCTTCATAAAACTGATTTCTGTCAGCTCCATAAAGAGGTTATAAAAATCAAGAGAAGAGAATATCATCCCGCCTCCATAAACTCGGTTCATTCCGCGCCAAATCACAATTATGATTAAAACTTCCAAATCACCCGTTTTTTACGTAATTTGTATATATAAGTTCCGTAAATGAAGTTCACGACAAAGCTTAGATTTAAAGTATTACCTATTATTTTTAATAATTTATTTTTGTTTTAAAATGCAATAGAATAAAGGATACAGGTGTAGAAATTTTAATTATTTTTACTTTTAATTTATTTACTTTTTTCCGAAATATACAGAATGATTAGTTCTGTTATTTCTGTCAATTACGGCAACAAACGTCACATATTTTGAGAGAAAATTTGCCCTGTTTCCAATATCTAATAGCATAGTAAAAAGTTGTATTTTTGTATGGTCTATGTTACTATTAAAACTAATCTAAAACAAATGAATCATGAACATAGCGATTGCAGGATAATAATACTTATTAAAATTTTCAGTCCTTTGTTTCCTGTGCTTGGGGAATTAACAATATAGGATATGTAATGATTTGCTTTGGTGTAACAAATGCCATTGCAGCATTGGCCACAGGTTCAGTAATGAAACTTACCGGAAGAATCCCAGTAATGATTTTTGCCTTTTTCCTGCACATGGGAATTTTTGTTGCCCTAATTTTCTGGAAACCTGGACCGGAACAAGGTCTTATATTCTTTATTATTTCGGGCCTCTGGGGTGTCTGTGATGCTATTTGGCTGGTTCAAGTGAATGGTAAGTGCAATTGAGGGATTGCTTTTCATTCCCCTTTCACAATAACAAATTGTTTCATTTTTCTGATTTATTTTAGATTAAAATCTTTTAACAATCAAACAATTATTTTAGTTGTAACAATAATGCATTAGCATTTTATTTATAGCATTCCGTTATAACTTTAGAGAAAGAAGAAGGTATGTTTCAGAACATGTAACATCTAACCAAAAATTAAAGTTTAAATTCGTGATCCTTCAAATAAAAAATTATAATAAGTTATTCGAAATTCGAATCTATAGGATTTTTAAATTTAACATTTCAAAAATTGGCAGGGTTGCTAAGAAATCACACTTTGGAAACTCTTTGACTTTTCCCTGACTAATTTTGCATGTATCCTGACCGTTATAAATTATTCTTTTAAGTATAAAAATACTATTACATCCAGAAGGTCGATTATTTTATTGAAAAAAATGTTTGTTTCTAAATTTATTGTGAAAACTTTCAGTGACATACGTAAAATATGTATACATTTTAAACCAAACAGTTAAGTCCTCAACTCAAAAAGATCAAGTTTAAACCAAATTATATAACATTGATGCAAACTCTGGTTAAAAACAAGAATCCACCAAGCAAATTTGGACCACAACAAATAAAAAAAAATTCTATTTTAATCTGAAAAAAAAATTTTTGACAAAAATAAAAAAGAGGAAAGAAAAATGATATGGCAGCCAAAAACATCCCCTTCCTTCTCTTTCTCTTTCTTTCGTCCTTTTAATTTTTATTATCATCCAATTGCGTGCTGTCAATTTCTACCATTCAAATTTTTCTTGCCTTGATAAGGGTACTGTACGAGTACCGAAACGTTGGTAATGCAATTTTATTTATTTTTAATTTGCATTTTTAATGTTATTTTATTGTACTTGGATGATAATAAAAATAAAAAAGACGAAAGAAAAAGAGAAGGAAGGGGATGTGGTTGGCTGTCTTCTCATTTTTCTTTCCTCTTTTTTATTGTTGTACGACATTTTTTTTTCAGATTATAATAGAATTTTTTGCTTTTGTTTATTCGTTGTGGTCCAAATTTGGTCGTTGGATTCTTGTTTTTAACAAGAGTTTGCATTGATTTGATTATTGGACGTTAAATAGGATTTTGAATTTGGATTTTAATCTAATTTAAATTTCTTACATTTTGATAACATTTATGTTATTTATGTCATAAAATTTAATTTTCAAACAGGAAAAAACGATTTTTCAACAATAATTGTAATAAAAGGTATTTCCATCCAAAAATATCTTTAAGTTCAATAAAAAATATGAATTTTTTACAAAATTGTTGAATTTTCAAACAACATAGACCAATTTTCAAACCTAAACGATGAATTTTTTACAAAATGCATTCACTCAAAACTGACAATTTTCAACCAAAAATAGAAAAGTTACATTTACGTTATAAAAAATGTTGAACAAAAAAAAACAAGGTTTCAACCAAAAAGATAAATTGTTAGCAAAATATTTAAAACTTAAATGAGAAAGATGAGTTTTCGACAAACAAGACTCATCTTCCACCCAAAAAAGACTAGTTTTAAACTAAATACATGATGTTTTAAGTAGAATTGTAAATCTTCAGATAGGAAAATAAAGTTTTGAACTAAAATAAACTTAAAAAATAGTTAAATCTTCATCTGATGAAATGGTGATTTAACTAAAAATTAAATTAGTTAAATTTTCAGTAAAAAAGTAATTTTTACCAAAATAGTTGAATCTAATCTATTAAATAACATCAATTTTCTAGAAAGAATAAAATAGTAAAATTTTCAGTTTAAGAAATAAACGTTTAAATAAAACGAAGATTCTTACACCAAAAAGCATAATTTTTTACAAAAAGGCCATTTTTTAACAGAATAATAAAATATTAAAGTATAAAGGAACAATTCACAATAAAAAATTCAATTTTAATTTAGAAACATAAATTTTTAATCAAAGAAATTAATTTGCAACCAAGAATATAAATTTTCTACCAGAGAAAATCAGTTGTAACAAAATACGTGAATTTTCAACCAAGTATTTTAAATTAGGGAATTCTCAATCTAGGAGTTAAGTTTTTAACCAAAAAAATATATTTTCTATTAAACCGAACTGAATTAAGTATATAGTGAAATTATCAACTAAAATATTGTTATTTTTAACCAAAAACGATTGAATCTAACAAAAAGAACCAATTTTTAATGAAATAGTTTATTGCCAAAAGAAAACGGATTAATTTCCAACTAAACAGTTCTGATTTTTAACTAAAAAGATTCAATTTCTATGAAAATAGATGAATTTTCCACCCAAAAAAACTGTTAACAATACATTTTAATTTTAAGCGAATGACTTTTAAACAAAATCGTTATATTTCCAACAAAGTAATACAATTATCTTCAACTTGAATCAATCCAAAATTGATCCCTGACTCTGTTATGTTTTTCTTAACATTGCCTGACTTTCTAAAATTCCCTCACATATAGCAACCTTGATTTTTTAAACTGTTTCAGTATTTAAAATTATTTAGAAACAATAGTGCGTGTCGCTCCACCTCTAGGATTATTCTACAATTTCCATTTTTAATTTTGTACCATCAACATAGTTAGAAAGTAGAAAGGACCGTAACAGATAACTTATCTATCAGTGGTAAGCTGCCAACTTCAGCTTATCACTTGATATCCTTTATCATAAACATATAACTAAACTTTTATAATATAAAGTTATTGTCTGAAATCCCAATATCAATCTCATTTTTCGAAAAATCGTTTAAATGTTTTTTGAGTTAAAAATGTCAAGATAAACTAAAATGATCCTCTAAAGACTAAAGGCAGCCTTACCATCATAATGAATCCTACATTACCAACAAAAGGTAACTTACTGCTTTTATCTTTTTAGCACTCTGTGGATTGCTCTTTCCCAACAAAGAAGAGGCCGCTTATTCAAATTTCCGACTGTGGGAAGCAACTGGATCTGTGATTGCATATGCATACAGCCCTTATCTCTGCACCGTTAAGAAAATCTACATCCTAATGTTCATATTATGCTTTGGAATGATCGGATACGGCATTATCGAAAGAACGGGAAGGGTGAAAAAAGTCATAAAAAGCGAAAAGCCAGACTTTGAACTTGTAGCTTCTAATGAAAAATTTGATAAATAGCAGAGCGATTACAAAATACTTTAAAGGAAATACTCAGGAAATAATAAAAACAGTATTTTGCACTACTTTATATAAGGGGCTGTCTGTAAACTACTGTGTCAGTTTAAATTGTGTGTGTGCGGGGGGGAGGGGGCTTTGGAATACGGTTTGTTAAGAGTGGACGGGGGGAGGTCTATAGAAGAAACTTTACAAACTTAAATAACATTTAGTATACCCTTTCCCCTATTTCTCTCTTTTTCCCTGCTTTTTGTTTTTCACCTTTTTCGTTACTTTTTTTGGCTAAATGAAAACTGAAATAATAAAATCCAAAAGTAAAACACGACTATTTTGGATAAAAGTTAATTTCTTGTTATTGAAAAGTCTACTATATTTTAAATTCAGAATTCATTTTCTTTAGTACGAATGTCCAGTATTTGGTTAGCAATTTAATTATTTTTGTGAAAATAATTAAACAGTTTTGTTAAAAAGTCACTTTTTTGTCAAGAATTCAACTTATTTTATATATTCATCTAAGAATGAAATTGAAATAAAAAACTTAAATTTGAATTTATATAATGTTTTTTTAATAATGGAAATTTTTTATTGAAATTGAAAGTTTATCTATTTGTATTTCAATTTAATTATATTGTTGAAAATGGGTTAAATTTTTAGTTGAAAATTATTTATTGTAGCTGAAAATTCTTCGTTGGATAAAAATTAATCATTTTGGTTCTTCAAGATTCTTCAATCGAGAACGTGACGTTTCTACACTGATATATGAATTTTATATTTGAAAGGACCAAGTTTTAATACAACAGTTGAATTTTCGACTCAAAAAGACGACATTTTCAAAATAGCTGAACTTCCTGAATAAAAATGCTTCGACTTGAGTTCGACTCGAATTGCCCCCAATCAAAACATACTGAATTCAAAAAGTTCGACTTGAGCATGTCTCAGTTTTGAGATGGAGCCAGACAAGCTTTTATGTCTTGAATACATACATTTATCTCTTGAGTCGTATTTATATGACTCCAACACGTGCGGTTAATGGTGCGGTTAATGGTTAAACAATCTTGTATATTTTATACTATATATAT
>NC_046662.1:83422305-83500243 GCF_010883055.1 Belonocnema kinseyi | reverse complement strand
AATCAACTTATTTACGGATTGTTATTTGTATTATACTTGTTTGGCGATGATACCGAAAATGTTTTTTTCATTCATCAACTTGAACCTCATTTATGAGCCAAAAAATGTTCGATAATCTCAGCCAAGACAAGGCTCGTCTCGAGGCCTATGTCTCGACTCAGTTTTGAGACGCAGCTAGACATCGATGTCTTGTAGACGAACTCAAGACATAATCAAGTCGAACTTAAGTCGAAGCATTTTTACTCGGGGTTCCACCAAAAAAAAAAAGGAATTTTTAACCAAATGGTCTGATCTTTCAACAATAATGATTCAAATTTAAACAAAAAGAGTTAAATACTCGAGCCATAAAGACGAATTTTTAGAAGACTATTAAAATATGACTTTTCTACAATTAAAGAAACATTTTTCATCCAACAGGACAAATTTGTAACCAAAGAGTTGAATTTTCGACCAAAAATGGAACTTCATCAAAATAGTTAAATTTCAAACCAAAAGGATGCTTTTTTAACCAAATGGTCGAATATTCCAACAAAAAAGATTTAAATTCAATCAAAAACAGTACCTTTTTAAGCTAGAAAGATGAATTTTTTAGAAAAAATTTTAAAGATGAGTAATTATTACCCAATAGTCCAATTCTCAACCCAGAAGATAAATTTTTAACAAAGGAAGATGACTTTTTGACCAAAAGTATAATTTTGAAGCAGTTGAATCAAACGAAAAACAAAAACGATTTTTCAACAACAACAAAAGTTGAATTTTCGATCAAAAAGGTGAATCATCAACCAACGAAATGAATTTTATAACCTTAAAGACATATTTTTATTGAAACACATAAATTTTGAAAAAAAATGTAATAGATAATTATTCAGATATAAAATTAATTTTTATACCAAACAGATGAAAAGATGGATTTATACATAAAAAAGATTCATTTTATACCAGAAAATATAAATTTCCAATGAAATTTATGAATTTCAAAGAGGAAAAGGCGAATTATAATTTAAAACAGTTGAATTTTTAAACCCAAAAGTTAAATTTTCAACGAAAAACGTTAATTTTACACCAAACAGAATTAATTTTCTACCACAAACAATGAAGTTTCTACCAAAAAAAGAATATACAATTAGTGGAATTATACGAAAAAGCCGAATTTAAAAAAATAGTTTAATTCATAATCAAACAGATGAATTCTTAAGCCAAAAATAGAATTTTTCATTAGAAAAGGTCGTTTTTTAACAAAATTGTTGAATTTTTAAGCCAAAAAGAGCAATTTTCTACTTAAATGATGAACTTGATCTAAAACAAAATGAATTTTTTAACAATGTTGTTCAAATTTCAACTAGGTAGTTGATTTTTAACCAATAAAGATAAATTCTCAAGAAAATATGTAATACCTAATACTCCTGCCAAAAAAGATATTTAGTTGAAATAAAAAACGTTGAATTCGACGAAAGAAGTAGAATTTTCAAGAAAACACTTAAATCTTGAAACAAAACAGACTAATGTGCAACCAAAAAGTTGCATTTCTAACCAAAAATTACTATGCTTTAACTAAAAATATTAATTTTCTAAAAACGGAATAGTTACATTGTTAAGGAAATGGATGTTTTTGCGAAAAAAATGACTTATTGACAAAACAGTTGAATTACTAACCAAATAAATTATTTTCCTAACAAATAACAGCATTTTTAACCATACGGGACGCATTAACCTAAAATAGTTGGTTTTTCTTCTTGTATTTTATTAATTTAGTTCACCTTCAAGCGAAAGAACGAGGAAAAAGTAAAGTTTCATGAAAACACGAAGAAAACATAAGAATTCTTAAAGAAAAAAAAACATGAGAAAAGGGGAATGAGTGTGAAGTCTGAAATATGTAAGCGTGTTTTGAATTTATTCAATTATTATTACACTGTACCATAGCAGAAACGTATTAAATTTTATATAACAATAAGTTCGTAACGTTACTTTTACTGGCCGTATTTTTTGGAATTTTTTCAATATGAATTTGTACATTTTCAACATGAATGTCTTATTAATAAGTGACGAGTTTCTAAGTACTTTTCATATAATTGTAAATTGTTCAAAACACTATTATTTGTTTAAACTCCTTCCCCCTGTAAATACAAAGTTGATTAACGATTTAACGTCTTGTTTAAGATATTTGGTAATTATTTATACCATTTTCATTGGATTGAACCATTTTTGTGTTGCAATTGCTCCTTAACACCCTGAAAATGTATTATTTTTTAAATTTCTTACATAATTAAAGTATGTTAAAATTAATATATTATTAAAGGATATTTGGTAATTTTTTGAACAATTTTAATTTATCTAAACAATTTTTTTCCGTAAATTATGAAAAGTTATTCTTTTGCTATTCTTTATGCTAATGATAACACTCTTAACGAATCTTAAGAGTAATATTGTTTCGCTGAAAATATTCTGCAATTATTTAAACAATTGATAATAATTCACTTGAATACTTTTATAGAGAAGGTGGAGTGAAGTATAGTTTTTTCGAATCTACCACGCTGTGTCGCCTTCTATTCAGTATTTTATTATTCCACAATTTGATCGCAATTGATAGAAAAATAATCATTAATTTAAACCCATTTTCAGACTATTATGGATAGTTAGTTTTCGCATCGAATTGTTTAAAATAAATAATTTTTCAAAACAAATTTTCGAAAAATGAATAATTATTCAGATTTAATTTTGTAACAAAATTATTATTATTTACACAATATAAGGTAAACGCAAATGTCTTTTTAGCCGCTGAAGCTGAATCTGAGGTCAGAATTTAAAAGCTAGATCTTATTTTTAACCGGGGCCTCAAAAAACATTTTAAAAAGTATGTTTTTGAATATAAATATATAGGATTTTAGAAAGAAACCAATGTTTGAGCATATAAAAATGGTTTAATTAATTACGAAACATGTTTAGCAGGAACTACTTCTCTTGACATCCATCAAGTTTGTATAATTAATTCCAAAAGATAATAACTTTTGCGTTTCACTGGGGGAAAAAGTTGTTTAAACAAATAATAATTATTACAAAAATATTAAATTATTTTTAAAGTACTTGGAAACTCGTTACTTATCGACATTCCGAGCACAATGTTAATTTCAAAAGCCCGGGGACATAGGTTAACGTTGAAAAAAAATTACGGAATTTCTATATCTGGAAAACAAAAAAATTAGGGGGTTGGGGGAGGGATGTCTAGCGATCCTTAGGAAAGAAATTTACGGTCTTTTCGAGGTTCTCCAGGTCAAGAAGACAAGGTTTTTTTAGAACTACTTGATTTACATCTAATATTAAAATAACCGTTTGTTACAGATGTAAAAAATTGAAAATTTAGTTTTTTATTGGTCATCAATTTTAAAAGAAAGCAAAACATCAACAAATTTTTAATTTATGGCGAACCTAATTCGTCTTTGAAATTCTTGAAATGTTTGAAATCTTTTGGAATCTGCAAATTCGTTTAAATCTTCTGAAGCACTTGAAATCTTTGTGAACTCTTTAAGTTCCTTTGAAAACTTTTTTAAAGTTTGTAAAATGTTTGAAATCTTTGAAATATTTTTGAAATTTTTATGAAATCTTTGAACTGCTTGTTAATAATAATAGGTCCATAATAAAATATGAAATGTAACGTACACGCCTTTTAAAATGTTTGAAATCCTTGCAAATTTTATGAAATTTTCGAAATCTTTGTCAAATATTTTGAATCATTTGTGAAATTTTTCTTAAACCTTTGTTTGTGAAAACTTTTTATTCGTCGAAAATTATTGAGTCATTTGAAATTTTTTTAAATCTTCTAAAATGTATTGCAACCTCTTGAACGGGTTGAAAATTTTCGAAATGTTTTAAAATTTTTGTAAAGTTTTATATTTTGAAAGTTTTAAAAGCTTTGGGAAATTGTTGTGAAATATTTAAAATCTGGTTTGCACGCTTTTTGAAATCATTGAAATTCCTGAAATCTTTGTAAATTTTTCAAAATCGTTGAAATATTTTTTAAAGTCTTTAGTCATGTTTTTTAATCTGGTGTATACTCATAACCCGAGTGGTGAAACCCTTAAAAAATCGTTATATAGCCATGGCTCATTTTGCTCATTGCCATCTATCAAATGATTGGTAAACTCTACAAAAAATGCCTAGAAATCTCTATACTTATTCTGTAATTAGTAAGAGATAAATCATATTTTGATAAATAAAAAACTTTTCAATAACAAGATTTCTTCTAAACGAGATATTTTGTTCATAATAAACTAAAAGATTTAAATTGCTTTTCGAATTTAAATAAAAAAACTTTTGTGAAAGAAAAGAAAAAATGTAATTCAAGGTACTCGTGAAAAATTCAAGGAGATTTTCAGGTTTTTATTTTTAAAGTAGAATTGTTAAACATATAATCGTAGTTTTTGCTCCCCCTCTTATTAGTAACGTAGTTTATGAACGGGTTTTAAGTTAAGAATTAAGCAAATGCAGGGAAGAATTTAACGTGGAGAGGATCAGAAGAGAAAAGAAAAATCTAGTTGTATGATTTGTACCACAATATATGTTTTTATTTAATTCTTGTGGACACCTACTAGATTTTACACAGGTATTCGCTTATCTTCTAGTTTTCATTCTTCGTTTAAATAGGTTGTTTAATGTTACATCGTGGTTAGGTGCTAACATTTAATCTAAAACTACAATTTAGCTTATGGTCTAATTGTATACTTATGTGTTTAATTTTCGACTGCTTGTGTGCTTTACATGTCTTTCGTGGTCAATCAACTCCTATCGTTTTCAGTATTAACGCTGTACATAGTCACTTAAATTCTAAAATCTTCACTTCGCAAATAAAAAAATACTAAACAATCATCAAAGTCGGAGAAACCTAATGTGGCAGTTACACATATGAACTCGTTTCAAATACAGAGATTTGAAAATAGGCTGATAGATATACCTCACTTATATTGACCACGTTTCTGTTTTAAAAAATCTCAAAAATCAGATTCAGATGTCCCTTCTGAGTATAATTTTTCTGAAATGTTTTTTTTTATGTTCAGTTTTTTATAGATTCTTATTCAGAATGATTTTTTTATGCCGAGGAGTCAATTGGCTCTCTAAAATTCTTGGGTAGATATTGCTGATTGTATCGCGTGAGTTTTTTCCAAGTTTTACAGTCGAGCTTTCACCGCCTTATTATTTTTATAAAACGTAGTAGGAACTTTGGTTTCGCTGGGCAATGTTTTAAAAACAGTTTCCTCCAGGCGGCTTTTTTTAGACTCTTAAAACTTGGGCACGAGTTTCGGATCTACACTTAGCTAAAATTATATCCGCTTCATTACATTTTTCTTTTATTGCATAGAAAACATTTTTTTCCTCTTTCTTTTATGGATTCTGGAACAATTCTGCTGGAAACGTCTTTAAAACATTAGCCCGTGGATCTGGCTTCCTTAGAAATATTACACTCACGAGTACATTTTCACATTTTTTTAAATACTTAGCAATTAAGATTTTAATAATGTCCTATTAAATGTTAAATTGACGAAGAAAATACACATGATTCCTCGTTTTTTTTCATTTTTCCCGCATTCTTTCTGTATCAAGCTCGAGTCCCTCTTTCAATTTCAATAACAAAATTTAATAACCAGAATATCTCTGTACAAACTTCTTTTTAAATTAGTCTCTCTCCTATCATTATCAAAATGTCAACTTCAAAATTTTGAATTTTGAATAATACACGTTAAGAACAAACCGCTCCCTAAAATATCTTTTGATAAAGTCTATCTTTTCAACCATGTACATTTTCTTTGCACACAACTAGCTATTTCATAGCTTTGATTAGTAAAAGTTTATTGCTTTAGCAATTGCAAATGCGCCTATCTCATTATCTATCCTTGAGTATTCATGTATTTACAGGCTGGAAACTACGAACTGTTTTATTACTCAGCTATACCGTCGGGATTAACACTTTTATTTCTGATCGTCAAATACTTTTTATGCACGATAATTATTTTATGTATATGTATATGCGCTCGAATCGGAATCTTGGGTTTGATTTATTTCATAACTATCCAAATTCAAGACCAGAAATTTTATTTTGAAGAGTTAAAATGAAATTTTATTCTGCATTCATTACTGATCAAAAGAGCAACTGTGAAATGGGAACATTTTCAACAATCTCGTCCTTGATATTATTTCCATAAGTGCTTTTATCAGACAAGATTATTTGCAAGAACCTCGAGATGCAGATAACAAAATTTGCATGGCCTAACTTTCTCGACTGGATTATGAGCACGATAAGATAAGTTAATTAGCACCGCGAAAATAAATAAGTACGAAAAAGTGCATACCAAGTTCCAATCAACAGGTGTCAATTTTCATCAATCAGGATGTTTTTATTTCTCTCTTCGTTAATTAATAACTTGTAAATTGATATTTTCTGTAATAGGCGAACGTTACATCCAATTTCCTGGTCATGGGAGTTAGAACAGGTGTTCGTTTTTAAAAAACATTCAAAGAAAAATCAACGGAGGAAGAGGAACGGACATTTTAATTAAACATCTTCATTTATTTTCATTGGAAATTGTGCTCACAACATTTCATGAGTCAATTATTTTGAGAATCGAAACTGATGCGCTTTTGCATCTTAGAAAAAAAATAGAGAGATTTTAGATGAAAAAATCGAGATTTTAATTTCGAGAAGGCACAAGGATTATCACTTGAAATTTAGATTTGATTATAAAAATTTTAGTTTGTAGCATATTTAAAAAGGTGTAAGCGTTTGTGAGCAAAATTGTACAATGAGTATGATACAAAATTGTACAATGAGTCGAATGATTAGGTCCATCGGATGAACTCAATTTCTCCATTGATTTCTCTTTTGATTTCCCGATGTCTCGTAATTCCAACTATTATACCACCACTGCGGTATCCTCTATGGTTGAATTCACCCGCACACTTTTCACGAAAAAAGATTTATTCATTGTTTTGTTCCGTTTCTTTTGTATTAGGTCTACAAATTATTTCTCTTCAATCCTAAATTACTTTTAAAGGGCGAAGCCTAAACTTCAAAATACAATCTAATGGATCTCGCCCCTGCGGCCATCAGGCCAAGTCCACAGGGCCGCGACCTATTATATTGTGTTTTACAGCTTAAGGTTTGCTTAGGGCGGGAAAAAATTAAAGTTTGATCAAAAGTTAAAAAAAGATCAAAGTTATTATTTTGTAGATTATATTATAAATTAATTGTTTTGTAGACCTAATATATTCGTTAAATAAATAATTTGCCAGAGTTCGAAAACGTTGAAAATTAAAAAAAAACCATCAACCTGATAGAGATGCGAAGAATTAAATTTGAAACTTCAGAAGAAATCGTATCGAAACTTCACTGAAGGACATATCCAAAAGTTGGTATTCGAGTTCTATTTTTTCGTACTAATAGGGAAAAGATTCCTAAGTGTAAGGTTTAGATTTGTCCTGCACTTTATCAGTAGAAAAAAGATTCTTTATGGTACAATAGTCTCTGATGATTGAGTATTTTCAACAAGTTGGAAACAACATCTGCGACTGCCAAAGAAAGATCGCATGAAACTTAATATGATCTAGTTATTATCATTTTATGTAATTCTGTAAATGAGACATGAGTTGTAAACGACAGATTAAATAAGAAATAGGGCATTCTGAGCCTGGGGAAGTCACGGAATTATTTGGAGCGGAAATATATTATTTTTCAGCACAAAATATGAGACACACGTTTTTTCACTAAAAAAAAAAACGTTTTTTATGAACTTTTCATTTTTCATGGCTACTTAAATATTTAGGTAATTTATGAAAATATAATACGTAATTAGAAGACTTTTCCAAAATCTTGAATTACAAAAGTTCAAAAGTTATCTTTTATGGTTAAAAATTCAACTATTTTGTTGAACATTCAGTTTTCTTGACTAGAAATTTATCATAACTGGTTTACAGGATGAGTTCATTTTAAGAAGAAAAATTTATGTAACAAACAAGAAATTTTATGTATTGTGTAAAAAATGTGACTTTCGGTACAAAATTATTTCGTTAAAATTTAAATATCTTGGTGCAAGTTTAGTTCGATTGCTAAAAATGTTTTATTATATATTCCGCATAATTTATGTTGCATAGATCTAAATTAAAAGAGCGCTTTGCAATTTTAACTGACGAAAATATTAAGCATAATTTTTTTGTTCGGGAATTAAAAACCCTGCCATTTTTAAATTTCGAGAAAATGATAATGCCATTTCGTTCATAAAAATTGAAAAAGCTATTCAAAATTTTTAACATCTTGAAAAATGCAATAAAACATTATTTTGACTATTAAAAAATTTTTTTTTCTTGAATAGTAGGAGTTTACTAATTTCGAATTTTGGAATCTTAATAATTTAACTTCGTTAATAAAAAATGGATTTAAAAAGTATTTTAATTCATGAAAATATTAAATATAATTTTTTTCGGAAAATTGAAATTCTGTTAATTTCGAATTTTATGAATTTATGAATTCAATTTGGGTAATCAGAATTATATGAGCTACTCAAATTTTTAAAAATAATAATAAATAATTTGATAAAACATTATTTTAACTTATAAAAAAAAAATATTTTTGGGGGGAATTTGAAACTGCTAATTTTGAATTTCGGGAATTTAATAATTCGATTTTGTTCATAATATATTTTTTTAATATTATTTTAATTGATAAAAACATTAAATACGTTCTTTTAGATAATTTGAAACTTTGTTAATTTTGAATTTCGGGAATTTGATCATTCAATTCCGTATTTCAGTAGCTGTTTTGTCTTTCAAAATTTGGGGTGTTACAAATTTCGTGATTTTTACTTAAAGATACGAAATTTTTATTGTATCGGAAAATTCTGAAACTTGTAACAAAAAAGTTTGTTCGTAATTTAAGGTAAATTTAAGAAAATTCTTTAAAGCTTTCATATTTTTATTTGAAATTTCGGAACATTCAGTTACAAATTTCCTAGATTTTGGTGGCATTACCTAAAAGTATCGGAAATTTCCTAAAATTTGCTGTTTTTTTTGTAGTGTTATAACTTCGTAAATTTCAGTATATTTCAATCAGTGTCAATTTATAGAATTTTGATTTCAATCAAGAAAATTTATGAAATTACGATTTTTTATGGACTTTTGATTAAATTTATTTTTTTACAAGTATAATCATTTCTGCTTTTTCTGCTCTAAGCTCGCTGTTACTGTTAAAAGAGTAAAGTAAAAAAAATCAAATTAATAAAAAGAAAACAGAAAAACTCATCATTTCATAAGTTTATTTAAAATCTAGCATATCCGAACATTTCTAAATATTTTAATTGTTTTTTTTTTTGTGAATATATATGATTAAAGCTTCTATAAGACAAGACACTAAGAAAGTTGAAAAATATATATATTCAAAAATATTTATTTTATATTACAAAAAATAAGTTTTTCTATATAAGGAAATTGTTTAGACAGGACAAAACTAAAAATATATCTTCTTAATATCAATTTTAATCAATAATAAACAAATGGACATTAAACAATTTATTCGCAAGATGCGAATTTTTCAAGAAAATTTTCTTTAATTTTTTTCATAATTCACCTAAATATTCAAGTAGCTTTAAGTTGAATTACAAATTTTTTGTGAAAAAAATTCGTTTACACCTTTACTATTATCTCGTCTTGAAAAACTATATATTTTAGGCCGAAACAATTGCGTAACAACAAAAGGGCCAGACTGGCCGATTTCATATGACATCGGTCAAACGATATCTGATGCATAAATGTATTATTTCTTTTTTATTAAAATTTTTTCTCCTCTTCAGCTGGAGGTTCACATCCTGTATGGAAAGTTACAGAAAACTGGAAGTATTTTTGGGTATATACATATATTTGTTAAGTTATATATACCTAGAAACATATTTACAATTATTAGTCGGCGTTCTTGCCGCCCGTGCATCACGTTTTGCCGGAATCACAAATCTCAGGACCTATATAAACTATTTACAGATAATACACGCGTATACGTTTGCGATCACAATGCTTGCGATACGAATCGAGGGTTCTTTTTACACTGTTGAGAAATTCAGAAATCGCTCGATTCGTTATCGTCATTTCAGTCGTTATGGCTACGTTATATGTTTTAACGAAAGCTTAGGACTTAATCCCAAATTATTTCTCAATATTCTTCAATGTTTTCACTTGTTTAACGCCATTTCAATAATAGAAAGTTGCGAATTGGATCAGGGGAACAAACTGATGAATCCCTGGTTGCCTAGTATCTCTCGACATTAAGGAAGACATTGACGATCTATACGACGCCCTTTGACATCATTCGAACAGTATTCTTCAGGGCTTGCCTCTTATTGCAGAACCAAATCCTTATTACTTCCCTTTCGTAGCCCAGCTGATGCGCCAGCGTCGTGATCTCGTTTCCTGTGAACAAAGTTTAATTAAGTCAGTCGGCAGTTCATTGACGGTGGAATGAGAGGGGTATATATGCTATTTTAATGAGCTTTCGTCGACGGAATCGCGCGGTTTGCAAGTTATTAAATTTTAATTAATATTATAATAGAGGTCATAATTAAATATGTGCCAATTTGCATCAAGCGATGGATGCAGCTAACAAAATGTAATTGTTTAACATCCAACTTCTAGGCCGACTCGATTATTGATTAGGCAATCATGCCTATTTATGCGGTAAATAAATGAGTTGATGTCTCTTCTAAATAGATTATTGGTTTCATCAAATTGATTTGAGAGGAGAGTGGTAAATTATTATTTGAGGTATCTTCATGAATTTCGTTCAGAGATTTATACCAAATAGGAGGGAGCATTCAAATATTCATAAGTATGTCCAAGATATAAAAATTAAAAATATCAAGTTTTTTTCGATCTAGAAAATAAATTTTCTACCATACAGTCGAAAGCTTAACCCGAAAATATGAATTTTTAACAATAAAGTTTATTTTAAACCATACAGATGAATTTTCTGCAAAACAGTCCAAATTTAAAGCCAAAAAGTCGAAGCTTTTACAAAATAGTTGAATTCATAACCCGAAAAAAGAATCTTCAATAAATAGGTCCAAGATATAAAAATTAAAAATATCAAGTTTTTTTCGATCTAGAAAATAAATTTTCTACCATACAGTCGAAAGCTTAACCCAAAAATATGAATTTTTAACAATAAAGTTTATTTTAAACCATACCGATGAATTTTCTGCAAAACAGTCCGAATTTAAAGCCAAAAAGTCGAAGCTTTTACAAAATAGTTGAATTCATAACCCGAAAAAAGAATCTTCAATAAATAGGTCAATTTTAACCCTATAGTTGAATTTTCTACCAAACTGTTTAAATTACAAGCCAAATGTCGATTTTTCCACATAACAGTTGGATTTTTAACCCAAAATACAATTTTTCGACAAAAACTTAATTTTAAACCAAATAGTTCAATCGTTAACTAAAATAGAGTAGTTTTCTACTAGACAGTTGCATTTTTAACCAAAAGAGGTTAAATTTCTACCAAAGGAGCTGAATTTTCAAGTTAAAAAGACGGAATTTCCAACAACAAAAAACCACTATCTAATAAATTAGTAGATGACTCTTCTGAGTAGACTATAATTATTTGGTTAAGTTGATTTGTATATTATATTTAAGGGGTATTCCGAAATTTTGTTGATAGATTTATTTGAAATAGTAGAAAAAATTCAAATATTAATACGAATGCCTTCGAAATAAAAAAAAAAACAATATTCAAAAACTTTTAGCTAGTTCTGCTGCCAAAAATCAGATGTCTTAAGAAGCAGCTTGTCTATAATTTTAATAATGAAAATCATAATACTGCAGTTCTTTGAGTAAAAGAAAATGTAATAGGCTGCGTGAATTCCCAAAAATATGGTGATTTGGAAAAGGAGATATACTAATCCTCCCGGAAATTCGGGACGATTAGCTCAGTATATGAAAAATATTGGGCTAATCCCGCATTTCGGGGCGAGGAGAAATTTCGCTTTTAATACACAAATTAAAAAAATGTACTGTAACAATGATTTTTGTAATTTAAGTATATCTAACTACTATCGCTTCGTACTCATTGAAAAAAAAATCAAATTTTAATAATTGATGGCTAATTTTTTCCGCTTATTTTCTTCAACTGTACTGTTTCAAATATTAAATGTAAATTTTCCTATAGCTGAAATCATTAAAGCAAGTTAATTTTCTACCAAACTGTTTAAATTGTGAGCGAAACAGTCGAACTTTTTACGAAATAAGTGAATTTTTAACCCGAAAATGTGAATTTTTAAGGCAAAAAGTTATTTTCAACTACATAGTAAACATTTCTACAAAAATGTGTAAATTTTAAGTGCAAATACGAGAGAATACGAATTTTATACCAAATTGTTGAATTTTTTAACCTAAAAATATTTTTATCAGCAATAACTTAATTTTCAACCAAATAGTCGAATCCCCAACCAAAGGTTGATTTAAAAGGGATGCACTAAATTAGTATTAGAGGGAAATATTTACTAATAATGTCATTTTTAATAAGAAAAATTTTTTTGTATAAAAAATTTTTAACTTTCCAACTAAATTTAGTTTTAACAATGTTTTATGCAAATTAGTTTTAGTTACTAACACTTTTAAACATTTATTAAAAAATCGTTGAATTTTAATCATTGTTGGCTTATTTTATCAGTGAAAATATTCTCTACAACTTTACTATTTCTAGTTTTGAAAAAAACGTTGTTATGGCTGAAATCATTAAAATAATTCTATAAAAAGTAAACATTTTTTAACAAATAACTATTTCTTAAGATTATTTTTTTATTTTTAAAATGTGAAACGTTTGAATAATAACGAATGTTTTTCTTAGAAGAATAAACCATAATTTATCAAAATTCCGACATTTTTTAAAAGTAAATGCGAGTAACAGTGAGCGGAAGTTCAATTGCTACAACCATTTTTAGAATGGTTATTTTTTCTAAGAGTTAAACTTTTTTTAATTAAAAACCAATATTTGTTCTTCCATAAGACATTACTAATAATGTTATTTTAATACTTAAAATTACAGCAAACTTTGTTCTTCCAGGGACCTATTTTTTGTTACAACTACTTTAAACTTAAGGCCATGATAACATTTCAAATTCAAATTTAAACGAATAAAAAGTAAAGTTAGTGCTTATTTGGTTTAAAAATGTAGAGTTTTAAAACTCTAAATACGATTTAGGACCTTCTGAAAAATCTTATTAAAAATTCATTGAAAAAAAAAACAATTTCAAATTTCGAATCACTTTTATTAATGTTTGGTAAAAATTTGTATGGATAGTTTTTTTCTTTGGAGTTAGTTTACGTCATTTATTTTAAAGTAAGGAAATTGATGAAATATGACTTACCATTTGGGTGAGTGTTTCTTCCAAAATGAGCGTTCAACAACTCTAAAGCTTGAGGTGTGAAAGAGGTTCGTCGTTTTCTCTTTTTGCTTGGTTCGACTCCGATGAAGTCCGTTAGGTGATTAGCACCGCTTTTGTACCTAGAATCAAGAGCACTACTCTCACTCAAATTCTGGCCATAGCTTCCGCCATTAACTATTATGATAATAAATTTGAATTGCAAAAAATATTATTAATTATGCAGAAAATCACACAATGATATATATATACAACTCACTTTGCAGACGATTTCGGTCTTTGATATTAAAATTTTATTTTAAGAAAAAATTTAGCTAGCAAAGGGAGACCGCCAACTGTGAATGTTAGCCATATTTCTTAATTTTTTAAAGTGAAGCTCATTATCTGACTATTAATTTGCCAAAATTGTAATATGCACTGTTTCGCCGTCTTTGACAAAATCGACATTGAAATATTCGCCACAGATGTGTCGAATATGATATAATATAATAAATATAATATACCAATATAATATATATAATATAATAAATAATCCTGTTTGCCAAAAAAAACTTCCGAACAGGTAACTTAGGCAGTAGCGTCTCGACTTCATAGCCGGAAGGTTGCGTGTTCGATTCTCGCTGCCTACACTTTTTATTTATTATTTATTGAATTAAAAATTATGAAACATAAATGAAAATCATAATTAGCTGTCGCCACTCGTATGAACCAAATTTGTATTTATTTATTTATTAAAACGATATCTTTAGCGACAGAGTGTCGCCTCTGATTATGCGGAAAAGATTGGAGAGATGTTACTGTGGGGTGGCGGAGATCGTCGTTTGACAGTTAAAATTTATGTTTTTAATTTAACTCTGAATGACCAACTGTCGAGCGACACGGAAGGACGTGGGGATCGTTTTGGCGAAGGGTAACGATGGGGGTGGAAAGGGGGAGGAAGCACGAACTGGAATTAGCATCACGCGGTGATATTTCGTCGAATTCGCGAAAACAATATGCTAATGGAGAGACGAGAGAAACCAGTAGTTTGGCAAAGCACCGATTTCCCGGAAAACCATTTGCCATTGTACCTGTACGAAACTTTGACCCAAGAAATGTAAGAAAATTAATTGGACTGATTTAAGAATATTAATAAATTTTTGTATTCTAGTAACAGCGAGAAAAAAATTAATTCAATGATCAGAGCCACAATAATATTTTTTTAAATAACTAAATAATCTTAAAATATATTTATTGACATAGCAGAGTTATAGAGAATGTTTTCCCGGAAAAAACAAAACGTCATTTATTAAAATGCAATCATTTTTCAAAAAGTGGTAAGAAGCAACGGTCGAAATAATAAAATTGTAAAAACATAATTAAAATTAATGTTTTCTTGTGAATTTTAACATTTTTTCCTAAAAAATAATGTTTTTTATTTGAAATTATAGTTATAATATTTTGATTCTTAAAATCATAGAAAAACTATTTTTTCAGATATCTAATTTTTGGCACGACATCTACCTTAAACCCGCAAAGATTTATTTTCAATAAAAAAAGTTAACTTTCACCCAAGAAAGATAAATTTTCAACTAAATAGTTGAATTCTCATAAAAAAAATGTTTTAAACAAGCAGATGAAGAAAAAAAAAGCGACCAAAATGTTAAATCTTACAGACAAAAAGGCGACATTTTTGTTAAAATAGTTATATTTTTAACCCAAAAAATATTATTTTTCAACAAAAACTTTACTGTCAAACCAATGTTTAAATCCTCACCCTAAAAAGATTAATATTCATAAAAACAGTTGCATTTTCAACTAAAAAATATTAAATTTTTACAAGAACAGATGAATTTTAACCTAAAATGACGAGTTTTATACTAAGCATTAGAATTTTCAACAACAAGGGGTTTTCAGCCAATTAATGAAATTTTATAGCAGGAAAACAAATTTTCTACAAAACAGTTGAACTTTCAACCGGGAAGTAAAAATTATTAATAAGCTATTTAAATTTCAAGTCAAAAAGAGGAATTTTCTGCAAAACAGCTACATTTTCAAACAAAAAAAAAGAAAATTCTAACAAAACAGGTGAATTGCTAAGTCAGAAATAAAAAGAATTTCTGACAAAAACAGTTTAATTTTGAAACTTAGATTATGAATTCTGAAATCAATCCACTTCTTTTTCAGCCAAATAGTGGAATATTTAAGCCAAAAAGAAATTGTCTACCACACAGGTGAATTTACAGCAAAAGATCAATTTTTAATTAAACAGGTGAGTATTCTACCAAAATATTTAAACTTCAAGCCAAACAGACAATTTTTTTACAAAAAAATTACCAAAAGATAACTAAGATATGAATTTTGTACCCATTAGGACGAACTTTTAACCAAAAAGTTGATTTCTCAACCAAAATATGAAAGTAAACTTTTTCATTAAAAAAAATAAACTTTCAAATAAACGTAGTTGAAGTTATTTATTAATTTCGATTAATTCAGTCCGCGTTCAATCGCGAAAAAAAATGATAAAAATGGGAGAACAGCAAATTTTTCGAAAACAGGGAAAAAAGAGGAATTCTATAAAAAAAGTTAAAAGAGGGGAACAGGAAGAAGAGTCTGAAGTCTACGATTTCTATCATTTAAAAGATACTTTTTGATTATTCAAAAATTAATTGAAATTAAATTTTCACTAAAATAGGACCCTATTTCTGATCTTGAATGCTCAGTCTCTCATCCGATGATTTTATCCCAGTAGGGTTAGATCAACATGTTAACATAAGTCGAAGGAATTAAAGAAGGATAAATGGAACAAGGGAATGGAGATAGTTCTGAGAAAATATCAGATGTTTAAGATTTTATTTTTTAAATCAATATTAAGTTTCAAATATATCAAAATACGGCAAAAAGGAGACTGGAAGATTTTAAGAACATTTAAAAATTCTAAATAATGAAAAATCTTGTTTAAAACCCGAATTATTTTTAAAAAAATTTAAAAATGTTGAGAAGATACGTAAATAATAATAAAGGCGATAAGATTTCTGGAAAAATTTGAAGATTTCACAAAATGGCAAAAACATCAGGAGTATTTATAAAACATAAAAAAAAATTTTTTAATATTTTTTAATTTTTCTATGAAAACATAATTATTTCAATAGATATTTAGGAGTTGTGGCAAGTATCACAGAAATTTCAATCTTAAGAAGATTTAAATAAATTTAAAGCAAAATGTACATTTTTAAAGATAAATTTTTCACAAAAAAAGAACCCTTTTCCTATATATAAAATGGGCAGCCTCTCATCCTTTAATTATAACCTCAAGAGGGTTAGATCAGCATGTTGTCATGAGCCGTAGGTATTAAAGTAAGATAAACTGAACAACGAGATGAAGATGATTTGACCTTAAAAGGGAATGGTGCAACGGCGGGGGTAGAGGGTTAATTGTGAATAAGAGAAGAGTAAAACGGTGAAGAGCGGAAGGTGGTACAGGGAATGGTGCAAGCGAAGGCGGAGGAGGGAGCAGAAAGGGTACATCAGAAACCTGATTTTAATTAGTCCACAGTTTAATTACTCGGCAGATAAATCGTGCACGTGCACCGCATAAACCAGCCGCTTTCATTTTTACGACGTGCGCCACCTCGCCGAGTATAGGTACGCAAGCAGGTATTTGTATAAAGTCGAGTCTGGTGCGCGCGCCTTCCGATGCAAGGAGCTGCACCACGTGCTTTTATAGGTAAGTCGGACTCAGTTCCACGTTGAGAGAATGCAGGATGTTTCTTTTTTTTAATGTCATGCTCTCGTTAAATGCCAGACGTTTAACCCCCCCCCCTTTTTCCGAACACGGAAATCAACCACAGAAAGGAGTACGCCAGAGAAATTTCGATTTAGAGAATATTTAATAGCCAGGACAGAACGAGAAACAAAGGGGAAGAACCGATGAGGTTGGTGAGACTTGTAAAGGAAACTTAGGTTGGTGGGACTGGAGAAAAGGAATTAGGTTGGTAGAACTGGTTCTTGATTATTTCTCTAGTCGTGATATGGTTGTAAAGTTTAATAAAACTGAGGTCAAATTAAAAGTTTCATGAAACTTTGGAAACGCGTCAGTTTCGAAAGTTTCAAATCATAATGCGGGAAAAGTAAAGATGCTTGAAAAATAATATCGAGTATTCAATTTAAACATTTAATTCTGTATTCATATACATTAATATTAATATGATATCAATGTTCATGTTGAAATGATCAAAAAGTGTGCCAAAAAGAAAATCCAACCATTTTTCGTTAAAATTGTTATATTTTTGATGGAGCATGAATATTTTGTGTTCGAAAATATAATTATTTGGTTAAAAATATAAGTATTCTGTTGAAAATTCAGCTACTATTTGGGTAGAAAATTCGTTTCTTTTTATTTAAATATTCAACAATTTGGTAGAAATTTTTTTTATACTTTCTTGACCAATACATTTTTTTGTTTGAATATCATCTATTTTGGTTTAAACTTAGTCTTTTTCGTTAAAACTGTAACTGAATCATTGAAAATTAATCAGTTTTAATAGAAATATCAAAATTAAATATTAAATTTGTTCAAAATTTATTTTTTTGTGGAAGATTCAATTATTTTAGTTAAAAATTGATCTCCTTCTTTCAAAATGCAATTATTTTCTTTCAAACTTCGTTTTTTGTTTATTGTTAAACTTCGGCTTTTTTATGAAAATCGATTTTTTTATTGAAAATGTATCTCTCTGATCGCAAATAAAACTGTTTTGTTGCAAATGTAGTTGTTTAAGGAGAATATTTCGGATAACAAATTTGAATAGTTTCTAAAAAGTTCGTCTCTTTGGCTATTAAACAATTTCGCTTAAATTTGTTTCATTTTGCTTGATTCTTTCTTAATTTCCATCAGTTCACATTTTCACTATTATTTATTATCTGTTAACTGATTAATAGCTATAATTAAATTAATGATTGAAACTCGTAAACTATTTAACTGATTTAAATCGACAGATCAAAGCATTATTCGGTTTCGGTCGAGGATTCAAATATTTAATTGAAAATTTACTTGTTTCGTACTAATTGACATTGCTTATACTAAAAGTCTTTTTTGTTTGTTTTTAATATGAACTATTACATTTTTTGATTATAATTTGTCTTTTTTTGTTAAAAATTCAACTACTTAGCTAAGAAATGAACTACTTTGTTCCAAATTAATTTTTTTTTTACTTAATTTATTATTTAAGATTGAAATTGATCTTTTCGAATGGAAATGAAACTATTTTATTAAAAATTCAACTCAATAAAATAAAATAATTTAAAGTAAAATTTAGAGAGTAGCTTAAGATATAGTGTTCAAGTGGCATCTCTTAGAATCTGAAGGTATAATTAATCTTATGCAATACTGGCCAAATAACCTGCGACATGGAACTTGTCTTTATATCTGAAGACTTTTATAACTAAACTTTTGTTTAGCGGCTCTTGCACGCAAATGCAACCTGCATGTGGGATCGAAAGAGACACCACAGAAGGTAGAATCGAGTCGTATGTGCAGAAACTATAGAAGTTAGGTGGTCTCGATCTTGGCGGCAATTTTGCCACGACCCCTCTCTCTTTCTCCGTCACTCTAATTAACATTCCGCGTATTTATTACGCACGGATTCGCAATTAATCAGGTGAATTCAATTATCGATTCACCAATTAGTACGCACGCACTCGTGCGATCAATTTGATATCCAGCAGGACCATCGGTTTCGTAGTCTAATCTAAGAGACTTTTAAAAAATTCTATTTATAACTTATTACGAAATAAAAAATATATTATGATTATGATTTTTAATGTAACATTTTTTTGTATAATCCGAACGTCACAGTCCGAAATGATCGTAAAATAGGAAAAATTTGTTGATTTTTCACAAAAATAGGGAAATACTATGAGAATAAATTCTTTTAAATAAAATTTATATATAGGTACCATATTGTATCAAGTATAAAAAGGTTCAGATTTTCTGTTGAAATGTATAACATTTTAAATAACATAGTTGAATTTTCAATCAAAACAGATGAATTTTCAAAAGTATAGTTCAATTTTAATTACTTAGTTTAGTTTTCAAGCCAAAAAGAATTTCTTCATAAAAGATTAATATTTCATCCAAAAGAAAAAATTTTCTACCAAAAAAGATGCATTTCCAATACAAAAGGTTGATTTGCAACCAAACAAAGATTACTTATTTATAAAATAGGTTAATTTTTAACCAAACAGTTGAATTTTCAAGCCAGAAAAATAAATTTTTTAGTAGAAATTCAAATTATGTACCTGACAATGTGAATTTTGAAGCAATAAGATAATTTTCTGACAAATAGTTGAATTTACAAGCAAAATGATAATTTTCTGACAAATAGTGAAATTTTCCATTAAAAGAATTTATTTTTAACCGAACAGTTGTATTTAAAACAAACTAATTTATTTTTCTACCGTGGGAGAAAAATTTTCAACAAGGTAGTTGAGTTTGTAACTAAATAGTTTAATTTTGAATGAAAGAAGACGAGTTTACCCAAATACAGTTGGATTATCCACACAAAATTAATTCAAATTGGTTTATTTTTCAACTAAAAAGGATGAATTGATAACAAATAGTTGAATTTTCAAACAAAATGTTAAATTCAAACCAAGAAACATGAATTTCCAATAAAAAGATCAATTTTCTAGCAAAATAGTTGAATTTAATTTCGAATTTGAGTAAAAAACGCAAAAAAGGGGAAATTTCACAAAAACAGGGCGAAAAGTGCAGTTCTTGAAAAAAAGGGGAAATAGTATAATAAGGGAAAGAGTGTGCAATAGGGTTGCTTCAAACACGCTTCTTTACAGTAAAACGATCCCCCAAATTTCATTCCAAATCCGAAAAAAGAAATTCCGTAATTTTTATTTTTTTTCGATTTTAACAGGTGTCGGCTTTGAAATGAAGTTTCCCATGTAAAATGCATGGGGAAAAATCACTTTTGAGTTTTTGGAATAATTTTTTAGGGTTTAAAAAAATGTGACGGGAAAGTATAGGGTCCTGATGAGAATTGTCAAACGAAGAATTTTATGTATCAGACATATGGGGTTGACACTTCTAACACACCCTCAAGAGTACCTAAAAACTACCCTTATAAGAACAACTGCCAATTCTTCATGAAATCGTCCTTATGAGCACTGTATTATCGTATTTTTTCTACTCAAAATTATTATCATTGGTCTAGTGGCATATTTATTATCATTAATTAATTAATGATTAATTATTTAAACAAACAATATTTTTTAAAATATTTTTTTCAAAAATATGCCCCACCCTTAAAATTATTACTATTAGTCTAGTGGAATATTTAATAAAATTTGCTTATTAATTTATAATTTTTCAAACAAATGTAATTTTTTTTGCATGATTTTTGTTTGAAAATTCGTGTTTTCCCTAAAAATTATCACTGTGGGTCTAGCGGAATATTGATCAGTAATAATTAATTACTGATTATTAATTAATTTAATAATATCCAATTTATCAGTTATATTAAAGTAATCATTCTTATTTTTAAACAATTTTTAAAAATAAAGTTAATCAAATGACGTTAATAAATATTCCACTGAAGAAATATTTATAATTTTTATAAAAAAATATTAAAACAAATTCCATTTGTTTATTCTTTGGATAATTCTCTACAGGCCTCCATACTTTTCCGTCACATTTTTTCAAACCCTAAAAAATTATTCTAAAAACTCAAAAAAGTGATTTTTCCCCATGCATTTTACATGGAAAACTTCAAGTCAAAACTGGCATCTGTTAAAATAAAAAAATAACAAATTAGGGAATTTCTTTTTTCGGATTTGGAATAAAATGGGGGGCGGAGATCGTTGCCCTCTAGCATGCAAACAACTTTTGCCATTTATTTTTGGACCACCCGAGTGTGTAATCTAATAATATATTCAGTAAAGTTGTTTCCAATTTCTATTGTTAAGAGAAATATGTAATTAGGTACCTAATCTTTCTTTCTATTTTATTTAAAGTTTTGTTCGTTAAGTACTGTCCTTTTCCACAGATTGAACTGCAAGATAAATAGATAGCTAATTTTTACGTCTTTTTTTACTAAGACTCTTTCGATACAGATAAGAAATACAGAAGCAGTTATAAAATCGTCCGAGTTTTAAACCCGAGACGAATGGACCGGAATGCACAGTAAAAGGCTTGTAATTTCTCAACATAACGCTGTTTTGGTCCGTTAAGTTTTTCTTTAGAGAACGTCTCCTGTTCATTTAAGCACATAATTTCCTGTATGTCGGTAAAAAAGTAGGAAGTTAAAAATTACTGATGAGTAACTCACCTCTCTTCAGCTTCCTTCATCCACCTCTCTAACACAGGCTTGATCTTCTGTGCACTCTTGGGGGTGATATCCAGCTTTTCAAACCTAAATTGAATAATATTTTATGTTTTATGATACTATTGATTAGTAAGTGAAAAAAATTTCCTAGAAAAAAAAAATGTTACTTTAAAATTCCACACATCCTATTAGTGTTTTTTACAAATTTGTGACGAGAATATTGTATTAAAATATAATTATCAGCATATATATACATTTAATGCACGCAATTCGTATCAAGATAATTTAATCTTTTTAACCGAAAAATTAGAAAACAGAACAAATATCTAGAGTTTTCTCAGGATAAACATTAAAAAGTCTTTCATACAATGCATTAAACTCATTAAGAATTCCAATAATAATTACAACTTTAAAGCATAAATATTATGTAAATTGAAAAAGTCATAATCAAAAGTAATTGAAAGTAAAAGAAACATTTCTCCTATGTCCTCTTTAATTTCAATGGCAGTTTACATTTTCTCGGGGGTAAACTGGGGGTTTTAAACTGTATTTTTTCATGAAACCTTTTCACTAAAATTAAAACCGTTTCTTTTTGTTTTAGTTATTCCTAAATTTAATAGACGTTCAACATCTGTATGATTATATTACATACATTTTTTAAAAATAATTTTTATAACTGTAATTTTCAAGCGTCGAAAATTCAAACCTATAGAATTTTTTAAAATATACCAAAATTATTTCTAATTAAGAATGTCCTGTATTACTTTTTTAAGTAGACTTCAAAAAATCCTCCAAATAAAAAGTGGTAAAGATATAAATCTGATCCTTTCATTTAAAAAATTATTTCGTGTTGAAATTGATTTATAAATGTTTCAAGAAATTATGAATGAAAAAAATGTTCATTGTAAATGGTTCTTTGGATACTGCGAAATAATTATAATCTGCACATTACGCTATCACAATATAATTTGTAAACTCTTTAAAATCAGAAATAGTAGAACGAAAAAATGATTTCTGGGAATTTTTTTTTATTAAACTGCAATATTTAAAAAATAGATTTTTGTTTTACTTTGCAGGATTCTCAATCATTTTAGGAAAACATACTTTGATTTTATTTTTTAAAAGTTAACTCTAAAAGAAAATTAAACAAATTTGTAATGGTTTTCTACAATTTCGAAAAAGAGTATAAAGACACTTAACAATTTTTTTGAATTATCCAAGGCTACAAAATTTAAAAAAATCCAATAAGGGTGAGAGATACCTAGAAGTTTCAAAAAAAATCCATAATTATTTAAACTTGTATTCAAAAATCACTTAATTATTTGTAATAAAATCCTTTAAAAATGCCCTAAAATATACCAAATCTTATGAAATCTTTCGGAAACCCGTAAAATTTTGCTGATCTCTTTAAACTTCCTTGGAATCCTTAAAAATACTCTAAATATTGAATACGATTGAAATCTTTCAAAATGATAGAAACTCGTTAGTTTAAATCGCCTGACAATGCCTTGATATCTTCTTAAATGCCTTTAAATTCTTTAAAATCTTTTAAAATTTATTAGTATCTGTGAAAATGTCGTAAAAACGTTGAGAAATCCCCTAAAATGATTGAAATCTATTAAAAATTCCTTAGCAATTTTCAAAACACCCTAAAATATTTCTAATCTTTTGAAATCTTTTGTAAGAAGATTTACAATTTTTTAACAATTTTAGGTTATTTTAACGTGTTTCATCAAAAATTGGTTCTTTCAAACAAAAATAATTAAATTTCAATGAAGATGCATAATTCTGCATAATTTTTTTTTATTTTATATTATAATTTTCCTGAAAAAACTGACGTTTAAAATTTTTGTAATTCACAAATTTCAGAGTCGATTCAAAATTTTCAAGGAAGATACTAAAGTTCTGAATAATTTTAGGTAAATTTTGCGTTTTTTACAGGAAACCGCATAGATTTCAAAGAAAATGTACAATATTCAGACAATTTTAAGTTATGTTAAAATTTTTCACGGAAAATTAGTGATTTTAAACAAACAAAAATTAGGTTTCAAATAATACCATTTTAAATAAATGTTATGTTTGTATTTTCCTTTGAAATTCTATATTTTTAATAAAAATATAGACTTCAATACATTTATACTAGGATATCAATGTTCAACAATTATAAAAAATATTGTTCTTGCTTTCCATCCTTATAATATTAGATCTTAGATACTGTAAAATACAAAAATGTTATATTAATATGAACTTTATATTGTATTTCTTTATTAAGATTGGTACTTTTTGAAATTTACTTCATTGTAATTATTAATTAAAACACCATACGTGATATTAAATAAAAATGAGAGTAATTTTCACAGATATTTGTGCTTTTAATTATTGATTATTATCTACTGCAGGTTCATTAGTTACTGTAGGGTTTCAATATTCCTAGCGGGCCGGGTGAACGGAAGGGTTACGCAATTGCGTAACCGTAAAGTGGCCACATAGTGACCGTTCCGTTTACTGAGCCCGCTAGGGGAAAGTTTCATCCTTTTCCTCATTTATTAACAATGTAATATAAAACTCAACGGTCATTTTATTTGTTTAAACGTTTATGTTTACCTATTTTTATTTAGTTATGTGGTTTTAAAAATGAAAAATCAAAAGCATTGTGCAGCAGTCTAACAAACAATATTGCAGGTAGGATTGCCGCGGTCCGCTAGGGAATTAAAAACAATCAACTCCCGATGTGAGACCGCATGAATCAGTTCCGTTGTATTTGAACGCATGACGCAACCTGATGCAACTGACTGCAGGGGTCATCAGTTCTAGGAGTACCGTGCACCGAGTGGTCTCATATCGGGAGTTTGCTGTAAAATATTTCTTGAGTACTTTTGTATGAGAGTATACACCCTGAACATCCTTAAAGCACATTCATCAAACTGATATTCAGTTCTCGCTATAGATTAATACAATATCCTCGTTGCAAATTGAACTAAAGGAGCACTAGAAAGGCATGCATCAATTCGGTAATAACAGGACATTGACAATGCGCGCATGCGTGTTGACTTGGTGATGCGGGGTGCATGATGTTGCCAACACGTGACTCGCTAGCGTGCGAAATCGCTCTCGCTCTTCGGATGTTGATTGGGAAATGGATATTTACATGTGCAGTAGTGTGTGTGTATTTATATATTTATATAAAGGTATGGATGTATGAGTATTGTGTATAAGTATATAAGTATATAAGAGAGAAAGAGATGTTTTGAGATGAGATTAAGAAAAAAAAAAGATCTGAAAGAGTGTGATTGTTAATGGATACGAGCCTCTCGCGTGTTGGCGACACCGTGCCCAAGCTTGCCAATGCCCTGGCTCGGAGAAAGTTGTTATTTTCAGAAGTGCTCCTTTTGCATTTCCGTTCTTTACTATTTTCTTTAAACATTTTTATCGGTCATTCCACCGGTTTTCATTCCAACGAAAATTAGAAAGCAGTCCGAGATTCTGCAGCTATACCCAAAACCCAACATCTTTACCGAAGAAGATAGAAAAAAATAGAAGAACCAAAGAATGAAAGCACAGCTTAGGGTATTCCTTCGATCAATTATTATTAAAACCTAAATAAGTACTTGGATTAACTAATTTCCAAACGTATTTTCCAAATCAGTGGGGATTATTGCTGGTACTTTTTTAGGGAGAACTTTGAACGAATTGGGTATAACTGCAGTTAAAACTTTCTTAGAGAATTTAGTAAGATAAAATAAAATTATGAGGGGTGAACGTACATAGCTTGCTGCTGAGAGGCAATCTGCGAGGCAGCGATCATCTGGGTAGCCAGGGCACTGGGAAACAATCACCAATGCTTAAGTTAGTCGAAACGATTCAATTCTAACGTTTCTAGACAACGGGTGGCTCTTTGGTAGCATGTTATGATGTCTACTTTTCCCGGGAATTTATCAATTTTAATATTTTTTTTATATTCTTGAGTTATAATTAACCATGTTGAGTATCATAGATAAAATTTTTATGTCATGCATCACAGAAAAAGCTAGGGGTTCAATTATGTTGCGGCTAGAGTTAAAGTTGGCATCTTGTAAAACTGAGACTCCAAAAGAACTCTTTTTACGGGTTTCACTTAAGTTCGTTGATAACCGATAGCTAGCGACCTGAAAAAAGATCTGTTCTTTATTACCCCGGCTCAATATGTTATTGAATATGTACTGTAACGTAAACAGTGAATCATTAACTTGTGGAAAATGAGTTATGTATAAAAAGTCTCAATTAAAACTAATACTTTGGGTTCCTTTGGAACAATGTATCATTTTAGATTCCCTTTCCGCAAGAGAGGTTCTTCTTTGTTGCAGCTCCCTTGGAAACAAAAATCGGTTCTAATAGAAACCTTAGTTTTTTCTGTGATGAATTCTTGTCAATATCTTGAAAAATGCTGCTGAAGATCCACCCAGAGCAAAGACCGAGTCAACATTTCATTTTATAATAATTACATAATCTTAGCTTTCAGTCATAGAGCTTCCTGATGTTTGATTAAAAATAGGACAAGCTATTGGAAAATTAAAATGACTACAAGAACGAAATAAATAAACTTGTAAGTTTTGATCCTGAATTAAAAAATTAAAATTTTTTAATTTCTAACTGATATAATTGAAGAATATCAAGATTGTTTCGAGCAGCTGGTCAGGGACCTCTTAAACTACTCTAGTCTTCTCATGCCATTTCCAGTGACCTGGCACAATAATAAAGTCGCCTTTTCTTTCGCCTGATTTTCAGACCGGGTGCTTTAGTCATTTTCTAAAATAATCTCACCTGCATATTGCGCTTTGACTATAAGCTGGACCCTCCGTGATACTGAGGGCCTGCCCGACTTGGGTCTGAGTTAATCCTAAAGAGAGCCGTCGAAGTTTAAATGCTTTGGCGAATTCTTTAATTTCGTCCAAATTAATTCCGTCTACTACGTTATTTGTGGCTTCGTTGATCGTTGGCTGATCTGTAAATAAAAAGGAAATATTTATATGCAAGAGGTTTTCTTTGCCAGATTTACTTAACTGATCCTGGCGACGACAAGTAATCGTTTACGGACACTTAATCAAAACTAAATTTGAATATTCCTAAACTAAAAGTTAATAAAAGTAAAATAATTAAAAAAATTAAAATGTCCGAAACTTTCGATAATAAACATTCTCGGTAGTTTTAATTTCTTTGGTAAACTTAAAATTTCCAAAATTTTCATGTGGAGCAAATTTTCTATTTCGGTAATTATATTTTCGATATTTTGAAACATTCCAGGTTTCCCTTTTTTCAAAAAAATGATCTCATCTGTTGAATGAGTTTTGGAAAACTGTGAATAATTTTGGAAAATTAAGTTACAATTTTCGAAAATTTACGATAATTTAAGGAAACTGAGTTAAAAATTTATTAATTTCTAGTCAAAATTATTTAATTTCTTGATAAATTGTATCTGAAAATACTAAAAATTTTAATAAAAAGTTTGACGTTTCGAATTAAAGGTATATTTATAAAAATTTCGTGATTTAAAATAGGAAATTTCCCTTTTCTAGTTTTTATGCTTCTTCAATAGAAGAGAAATAAACATAATTTCATCGATTGTATTATTTAAGATCTGAAGCATCTGATGTTTCTAAATTTTGAAACATTTATTTCATATTTAAAAAAATAAGTTTTTATATATGAAGGGATAGTTAAGCGAGGACGAAACTATCATTATATTATCTTCCTCATATTAGTATGAATCTCAAAACAACACAAAATCAAAGGTGGTTATTTTAAGAAAATTCACTTTTTAAGTTTTTCAAAAAATGTTCGTTATCTTGTTTGTTTTTAAACAATTTCTAGATTCTTCAAGGAGTTTGAAAAATTGTACATGGCCTTAATGCTGTAGCAAATAAAATTATATTATCACAATTTTCTTTAATTTTTCCATAATTCCCCTAAATATTTAAATACCCATAAGTTTCTAAAAAAACTGCGTAAAAATAAAAATATGTGTATCATATTTTGCTTGGAAAAACAATAAATTTCAACCCCAAACGATTCAGTGATATGAACATTATCAAACAGCTCGGTTTGATATGAAATATTTCAACTATGCTTTGCCATTTTTGTATACACTTAAAATATTTTTTATCTTCTTAATTTGTTAATTCTGATTCGCAGCCAAATCTACATTATCAATTTTGAGGTGAATAGATAGGTAATAACTTTAAATAATAAACAGGAATTTCAACCCTACTCTCCGAAAATGAATTTCCCTCCTAGTTGGTCCAAATGTCCACGCATTATAGAGGCGCCCTCATGCTTTGCAATCTTGACCAGTTACCCGGGTTTCCACGTCAGGTAATAAACTTGCGAAGTCCTTCGATCATTAATTTCCAATCAAAGTTACCCGGAAAACCGCGCTCGCTATCTCACACGGTGATAAGCAAAATGTGCAAGAATTAATTCAGTATCCGTGTGCACGAGTATGTTTTATTATTATTTTTAACGAGTATTTATTTTATCAAGAAGAACGATTGCGGAGTACTATTGAACAAGAAGTAAGCTCTTAAAGAAACAAGAACATTAGTACCATATTTATACAACAAAAGTGCATAGACTAATTGATAAAACTAGTTAGGGTCGCAAATAAGCTGATCAATAGAAAATATGAAGAAAGAATTCATTAGATTAGCCCGGCACTAAGTATATTAAGGAATGAAGTTCATTTCAAGAATGAAAATTCTTTTCATGAATTAATTTATAGCTAAATATTATATATGTATGACTTTGGTAGGTAGAAATATTTATTTACATCTCTTGTTTTTCGGTTGAAATTCTAGTTATACGCAAACAGGTGGTTTTGTGATCTCAGTAAATATAATGATCTTCAAGACTGATCATCGGTACTTAATTCTTAGTAAAATATTTCTTTAGAAATCCATAGTTTATTATAATCGGATGTTTTGTATCTATAATTTTTAAGTTTTATATATAAATTACACTCTACAAATATGTTCAGCGAAAGAAGATAATTTAAAAGATCAGACTTGTTACAAAACGCAAATTTTGAAATTCCTTGAGTTTTCTCTGACAAAATTTTCATTTTATCTGACCATTATAAATTTTTTTATCAGGTATAGAAACAAACTTTCACTCAGGAAATGAATAATGATAATACAAAAAGACATTTGTTTTCTCAAATGTTAAATGGGATCATCCACAATCAAATTTTCACTCTAAAAGATAAATTTTGAACCCAAAATGGAATGATTAATTTTACAATTTAAAAAAATTAATTCTCAAGAAAAAAGAAAGAAGTTTTCAACAAAATAATAAAATTTTCAGCCCAAAAGATGAATCCTCAAAAAGAATATCGATTCTGAAATGAAAGAATACGAATTTTGAACAAAGTAGTTCAATTCTGAATAAAAAGATTCATTTTCAAACCAAAATGTTAAATTTTCAAAAGAAAAAGAGGAATTTTCTACAAAGTAATCGAGATTTCAACCCGAAAATATATATTTAAAAAAAAAGATACTCTACAACAAAATTGTTGAATTAAATCATTACAAACTTTTGTGAAAACAACTGTGCTTTGGATAAAAAAATATAAACAACTTATTTATCGAAATAATTTAACTTTCAGTCCGAAAAAGACGAGTTTGACAAAAAAAGAATTTTCAGCTGAAAAAGATAAATTATTAAGCAAAAATAGATTTGTTACATTTTCATGTTAAAGAATTAATTATTAACCAAAAAGCGAAAATTTTAACAACCCATATATATTTTCAACCAAAATCATGCATCTTCAAGTAAAGAAAAATGAATTAAAATTATTTCTTGAAGATTCTTAACTTGATCGATATTGTGTAGATTTCCTGCCTTCATGGTTTGGAGAGTTGATCTACTGTCGGTAAGGTACAATCTCTGATGATATAGCAGATAAATTTAAAAATTTTGAATAGAAAAATCAATTTTTAACCAAATAGTTGAATTTTCTACCAAAAACATAAATTTTATAACAAAAAAGCAAACATTAAAAAAAAATACATGCATTTCCTCACTAAAAAATAATAACTTCTAGTCAAAAACAGTCGAATTCAACAAAAATAGACAAATTAAATTTTTAGTTCCAAAAATTAATTTAAAAAAAGTATTTTCTGAAAAACGTTAAATTTTTTATCAATAAAAGATTTCCAAGTAAAATAATGAATTGTCTACTGAAAGAATGATTTTTTTATCATTTTTTTCCACTTTTACCTAAGCAGTTTAATTTTCATCCAAAAAAGATGAATTCTCAAAAATAATGTAATAGTTGATATTCTAACCAGAAAAAGGTCCTTTTAAACAGCAGGAGTATTTTAAACTAAGAAATAGAAAATTTCTACGATAAGAGACCATTTTTAAAACAGTTAGATGAACTCCCAATAAAAGATTTGAGTTTTTAAACCAAAAGAATGTTTTTTTAAATTTATTTTTGATTTTTCAAAAAATAATCAAATTAAATTCAATTTCAGTTTATCGAAATTCCCTGAACTCTTTCAGGCTTTCCCCGACATTCCCCGACTTTCAAGAATTTCCTGACCTATAGCAGCTTATAGCAAGATATACTCACCTATCGTAGATTTATATTAGATATTTTGATCTTCCTTATCTCCAGGCGTTTTCGAGTAAATTTTTTTTCAAAGTTGACAAAGAATAATAAGAAAAACTTACTGGGCGAGTCATTAAGAAGATCATCGTCTTCATCCTTGGGACTGTGCAAACTGCTAGGCGATGCTTTGACACCTGTTCCACCAGGTCCATGTGTTGTTGTGATCGTTATCTCGCCATTGTTGGCAGCGAGTCGATTGAGGGCGGAAGCAGCGGATACTACGGACCCATTCAGGGGCGATGATTGCTCATGTCTCTCTCTGTGGTGTTTTTCCGTAGGCTGAAAACAACATCGTAAAAAAGGGATCATCTCACACCGACGAAAGGCCACTTCCCAACTCCCAATTATGTACTTAATAATGAAACCGAGTCGCGAAGGGCACTTTGGAGTCTAATTAGTGGGACGAGTACTCGGGAACAGTGAATACTTTCTTAACTAGATTCCTCGCCCCGATTATTCCTGACGTTTACTTCACATCAAACCCTTCTCATTCCTCATAATAACAATTAGAATGATCCTTATTTTAATTTTTTTTTTGGAAATCGTTTGTCTCTACATCGGGGTGTCTAGCGAAATTTCTTGTTCAAATTAGCGACAAATTTCCGCATTTCCCGAATCGAATTTAACGTTTTTCCCTGTCCTTTCTTGTGATATATAGGTTTCAATTTTGCACCTCATTGTTAGTTTAAAAAGTTCTAAAATATACCGCTAATCGGGGGGATTTCGGATATGTAGTGAAAATTCGAACACCCCTAAATTGATAAAATAAATTACTCAAAACTGTTACAAGAATCTGGAATCAGTTTAAGCAAATAACTGATGCTAGACTCTGGTTAAAATCACAGTTTACAAAATTAATATTTTTTTACAAGATCGGTATTATTTTCTCAAGAGGGTAAGTTTAAATACATGTAGGATATAAAAATTGTGCTGATCTTTCCTTGAATTCCGCAAAAGTCTTAACTTAAAAGAAATAAGTTTTGTTTTGAATATACAGAAATTCATTTTACTTGAAAAATAGATTTATAAATGATTTTACAATTCAAGTACAATACGAATTATTTTTTCCAAGTTCAGATCTTTAAAGAAAAAAAAAAACTACAACAGTATTTTCAAACAATGAATTATATTCGATGGAACGTCTGAAAATTTTGCATTATTTTATTGATGTTCACAGAAACCTATGAATAATTTATTGAAAAAATTCATTTTTTTTTACCTCTTAAGCTTTTATTTTCTTTCTCTAAAACTAGTAATTTTAAAATATGGTAGCCAACGGAGGTGAAATTTTTCTAAAGAAAAAGCTATTTAATGACTTAAAATACAGTAAATTACGTGATAAATTAAAATAATAGTCTTATAATTAAACTTTTTTATTTAAGTTCTAATGCTATAATCAAATATTGTTTCGGTCTGAAATAGTATATTTTTGAATCATTGCAAAATGAAATTTTCTAATGCAAAAATAACATTTAAAATATTTAACAATATTTGACTCTCTATTAAAAATTAGCAATTACAAACAAACTATCTGAAGCTAATAATTCGACCCTGAACTTGTTAAATGTTTAATTTACAAGTATATATTTTTTAGTTTGACGCATAAATAACAACTAAACAATTACTTCAAATCTCGAAAATGTTAAATAAAGCCTGTCACCAAAATAATTAATTATTAAGCTATTTCAAACTATAAAGTTAACATTAAATACTATTTAAAAGCATACAAATATAAATAAAAAATCCGATTTCAGGGCTAGCGCGGCGCATTTCCGATGAAAAAGAAAAAACTAGAAATGATCATTTCTACATTGTTCAGAAAAATACTTTAAACCCTTACTAGAAAAATAAGTTTAACTCTAGAAATCATTCGATGGTCCCAGAAGTCTAAAATCGTATAAGAATCCAAGAAAGCGGCTAATCTTGGATTTTTTCAAAATGTTATATTTCTGAGATCATGCGATGATTTGTAAACTTGAACTTCTTTTCCTAATAAAGGTTTTAAATATTTTTTCAAATATAGCGAAATAAGCCACTTTTGGAACATTTTATTGGCCATCTTTGATTTGTTAAACATTCTTGATTTCTGGGATCGTAGGATTCACTTTTTTAACATTTTTTCTTTGCAAATTGTGCAAATATTTATTTGAAAAATGCAAAAACGAACTTTTTTGGACTTTTCAATCGGTCGCCACCTTGGCTTGAAAATACCATTTCTATCCTACGTTTCGCGCCCGGTACTTTGTAAATTTTAAAAATTTCAAGTTTACAACAATTAAGATATATTAAGAGTTACATAGAGATCACCTTCCTATGTGTACCATAAAAAAGTTTTAAATGTAAACGCTACGTAAATTAAGCGTTTTTGCACAATTTTCCCATGTTAATCTTATGGGAAACTTCTAGTGGCTGCGGCGATGGGTAAATTATAACTGATTTGGATAAGCGTTAGACCTTGTCCAGCAAACAAACCAAAGCAAATCCAGTTTCTCAACATATCAAGATTTGCGGTAGAAAATCGCTGCCATATAAAACAATAATACCGCAAATTCATTTTTCTTGACAATAAAACTGTGGATATTAAACTTTTATTGGATTGACGGTGCAATTTACGGCAATTTTGCTTGTTTCAATGAGAATTGGTTAAAAGCCATAAAATGCAAAAACTATGAATTTTGTGAAGACTTAAGCTACATAAAATCAAAACTGTAAAATGTTTACTCTGGAAAACCCTAAAAAAAGTAGAATTTTTCACCTCTTTTAATGGCTACAGACAAACAAATCAAATCGACTGTCATAAAAATGTTAACTGTACCTGCAAAGCAGTATTTTCTAGTGCAATTTTCTAGGAATTTACGATACTTTCATTAGTTAACAAAATGTTAAGGATTTTACAAAGTAGGAAAATTTATCTTTCACTTTTATTCACATTCATGAAAAACGTTATGTTATCCATTAGCAAAAATTAGGTCTTATAGTTTATAGAAGTCCTCAGAGACCATTGAAGGCATTTTGTAAGAAGATATGCCAATAAAATTTAAAATCCAAATGTTTCTTTAAATATGCGAAATTATTTTATAATCGGTTACTTGATATGGACCCAAAATTACCAATAATTCATGAAATATTTGAGATTTTATTAAGTTAGGTGAACTTACCGCGTAATGGTTCATGTGTGAACTATGCCGGTGCCCATGATGTTGGGGGGAGGTTGAAAGGAGGGGTTGTTGTTGTGCTTGAGCAGCCTGAACAGCCTGAGCTTGAGCCTGGGCTTGAGCCTGAGCTTGAGCCTGTGCTTGAGCTTGAGCCTGCGCTTGGGCTGCTTGAGCCGCTTGTAATAATTGTTGTGGTTGCATCGCATTTAACAATTGCTGACTCGCCGAATTATTTCCAAGGAGGTGCGGTAATGCTGCTGGGTTCAAACCCAACCCAGTCGCCAAACTGGGACTTGTTGGTACTGGAATCAGAATTTCAGTTGATAAATTAATCTACTTGTTCAAGCAATTTTCAGTGCGATGGGGCGATCGATCTAACTGTTGAATGGGACTGTCGACTTAAGTACTTACTGATTTCTGAGACCTGATTTTATAATAAAAAATTATTAGGATGGCAAGTCCCATTCAGAAGTTAGTCTCTATAATCTGGAAAAAAGGAAATTTCTCATCTGATGGGATTGATATCATACCATTACTAGTTGGAGTATTCATCAAGCTTTGTGGTTGTGCAATCGACTGAAGGTTCGCCAAGGTCGTTGAGACCACTTGACCATTGCTAAGAGCCAAGTTAACCATTTGATTATTCGTCACGTGGCTAACAGGGATGGTGAGGATCGTCTGGGTGGCAATACCTGGAAGCAAAAGTTGGTGGACTGAGCAACCGAAATCTCATAGTGCTGAAATGCCTTCCATTCTATGACGGGCTATTGATTCGAGATGGGTAGTAAACTTATCAGAGTCTCATAGAGGGATTATTAGGCAACCCATAGGGCCGGTATACTCGCAGGCTAGCGTAGTTGGCAAACTATTATCGTGATCTTAATATCGGGTACAGGTACCGGGGCTGCACTGGGCTACGAGAAGGACGCCTAATCATACTTAGAATAGTTTCAGGATTACCTCCAGCTCCGTTAATCTGATAATCCTATACACTCGCTTAATATGATTACTGATCATGAGGAGGCACCTGTGTTATATGTATATCTGCGTTAAGTAAATCCGGTTTCCTCAACAACCATAAAAGTTTCTCTGTTAATCCTAATTACAATCTGATCAATGCTTCCTGGCCTTAATCTTCTTCGCTAAGCTGATTGCCTTGTCTTATAAGTTGATTGTTTCTTCGCCTTAAATATTGGTATACAGGATGACCAGTAGATATTACTTCAAAAACTGATGATTTTCAGAAGAGTTCAATGTTTTTCTGGTGAATGTGAATGGAGGAATGGGAAAAGCATTAAGGAAGGATTCGCGAGTGGAAGTAAAAAACAAGTGGCAAGATTTTTATCTGATGGACTCGGTTCGATTGGCTTGGCTTAGATTCCAGCTGGATGATTGGCGTCTTTTTCCGAAGATTGAAGTAGACAACAAACTGGCGCTTGGAAACACAGGAGACCGCAGGATGAACTGACCGGCACTTAACGTCATTCCCGATGAAACTCTTGGATTGAATTTTGGAAAGCATTCAATTGAAGCATGTTACTCGTGAAGCTTATAATTCCGTTGGTCCATGAGGACGGCGAAGCACATGCACCTATATTTCGAGATAACTTGAATCCATTTAAACAGAATCACAGAAGTTATTGACTATTGACAAAATGTGAGTCAGCAACTTGGTTAGAAACGAAGTTAGTGTGGAAGAACCACAATCAATATAATAGTGGAGGCAGAATTCGCTGTGTAGGAGCAATCAGGGTTAGCTGGACAAGTGTTAGTAATGGTCGAGGGGTTGTGAAGGACAGAGATGATAGAAGATGGGGGAGAAGGGGCGGTCAGGTTGAGGTGGTGGTCGAGAGAAGAGAAAGGGGATGGTAGTGAGACGTTAATTATACATTGAAATTAGTTGCAGAGTTTGCCCTGTGCTCGCTGGGCTAGTCTAGGGCCACTAAGTATGGACGATGCGACGGCCCGGTCCCGCGCTGGCTGGTCCGAGCTGGCCAGAGATAGCCGATATTATAACGGCGCAAACTCGATTGTGTAATATTATGCAGCCAACCCAGTGTGATTAGGACTTTATCCCAACTCCCGCCTGAAATCCCAACTTACGTCAGCGGCGGATTGCAAACGCCTGATGGACAGAAAGGATTTCTGCTCAATTTCCACCGTTTCTCTATATCCTTCTTATTGAATTAACTAGATACTTATTTAGGGATTTACTTGCTCGATAAACATTGGCACATATAATTATCTCGGATTATGGATAACATATTTTCTATTTGAGTTCAGAGAAATAATTAATTTTGTTAAGGTATACTGGGATTTGGACGAAAAATAGCTTACTTTATCGAGGAAAAAGATGGTCTAAAATTTCACCTGATCCAATGCTTGAAAACTGGATTAAATGTCGGTATGCAAATTATTAACTTGAATATTTTTGTTCCTAATTATTTAAGCCACACAAAGAAATTTTAGGCGAATAACTTTTACTGTCATCTAAACTAAAGCTCCATGAAAATAAACAATTTTTTAGCATAAAAATTTAAAAATGAAAAGATCGCGTGTTTGAAAATTTATCGTTATTGAAAATCAGTATCATTAAAATTGCCTGATTTTCTCCTAATTAAGTTTTTTATTTTCCTGGTCATTAACATGTAAAAACCAAAATTCTAATTTCGTAAAAATTTTAATACAACCACAACCTTACTTGAAACAAGGGACCTATTTAAATAGCAAATAAGTTACTAATGTGCTTTAATAACAGATCGATTTTTTTTTAATTGAAAATAATGCAAAAGAGTTTAATGATATTTATCAGAATTGCAGGCGCATTTTAACGAATTCGTGAAACTTAAAAACAATATATGCTAAATCCAACAGAATTAAAAGAAAATTGGAAAAATTTCAAAAATTCAATTGATTCAAGTAAAATTGGAGTAAATTTAGAGGAAATTAAGAGAAATAAAAAGAATTTGACGAAACTCAGAAAAATAAAAAAATAAAGTGAATTGAAAAAAATTCAAAAGATGGGAAAATTAATTGAATTTAGAACATTTAAACTAAAAGACAAATTGCTCAATTTGTATAGTAAATGCTTTGAAATCCATTTGAATATTATAAGATCCCGTGAAATTACATGAAATTTGAAGTCAAGATATCTAGAAAAATTAATCGAAATAGTCTTGAGACTTTTAAAAACCCTTTGGAATCTTTAAAAATATTTTGAAAATGTATAGGTCTTATATAATCGTTCCATATCTTCCAAACTAAAAAAAAACCTTGAAATATTTATAATACCTTAAAAGTTTTGTGCAATTTTTTTAAGTACACTAAAATTTATTTTAAAAATCGTTTAAAATCTTTCAGAATCAACTAAAAGCTTTTAAAATCCCTTGAAACTGTTTAAAGCTCTATAAAATTCCTTGGATGACCTATTAAAAAAAATTTCGAATATCTTAAAATATCCTAAAAAATTTAAATTTTTTCGAATATTTTGAAATTTTGCGCGACTCTTAAAAAGTACCAATAATTTTTATTATCCCCTAAAATCTTAAAAATCATTTGAAATTACTTCAAACTATTGAAATGTATTAAAAATATCATAAGATATTTCAAATCCTGTTGTATTCTATGAAAGTCCTTGCTACTTTTTAAAGCTTATGGACATTTCTTTGTATTTTATAAAACACACTCAAATATTTTAAATACTCTTGAGGCCGTTTATTTAAATACCTTGAGATCATTTTAAAATCCCTGAAAACTATTGAAATCCTCAGAAATCTGATAAAATCCCTCTGAATCTTTGAAAACATCCTCAAACCCTAGATTCATTTAAGCCTTATAAATATTCGAATCTTAGAAAATGCGTTGGAATCTTTAAAAATATCCTAAAATATTTCAAGTACTTTGAAATACCTTCAAAAATTCTAAAGATCTTTAAAATTCCCTAGAATATTTTTAAAATGTCCTAAAACCTTCTGAATTCCCTTAAAATTATTGAAATCTATTGAAAATTCTTCAAAATCTTGCAAATTACACAACAATATTTTAGATGCTTTGCAATATGTTTAAATCTCTGGAAGTTTTTTGAAAACTCTTGAATATTCCTTGAAATTTACAAAAATATGGTAAAATTCTACAAAATCCCTTCAAGTTATTATTAGTTGTTAAAAATTTCTTAAGATATTTAAAAATGCCCTAAAGTGATCCACGAATTAATTTATAGAAACAAAAAAGTAGTCATATTTTCATTCAGAAAGTGACTATAATGACTTTCCCTTTAAAAAAAATCCCTAAAAAGTGCTCTGAATTAGTCATTTTTGTTTGATGACCAAAAAAAATCCCGAATTGTATAGTATTAGAATACCTTAAAGTCACATAGTAAAGGCATATTAAAAGAAAATCCATTTTTAAGATTTCTAAGTAAGTTTAAAAGAATTACTTACCCTGCGAAGTTGGTATGAGAAGTTGGGCACCTTGAATGCCTTGAACGAGTTGACCCGACGTTAAAATGAACTGCGGCATCGCGACGGGTTGAGGTTGTGAGAGGAGTTGGGGAAGAGTCGCCATGGGGGCCGAACTTGGTGGCAAAAGGTGGGATGCTACCGTCGTACTCGATGGAGTTGGTACCGTTCCAGCTGCAAACAGAGGGACTTTTGAATAAAAATTTAATTTTCAAATTGATCATTATCTTATTAGCTCCAGACGATTGAAAAATAATGTTTCATTAATTCCCGCTTCATTTTATTATCGTAACAAAAGTCAGTATTAAATAAAAGGATGTCATAATCATCAATGAGATGTCAAAGTTTCCATTCTGGAAAAAAGTTTTAAATAATAGCGGTCGAGAGATTTATTTAATATGAATTGCAAAATATGGAGTACAAAAGAATGATTACAAGAAAGCAGTGAAAATTTAATAGCTTACTCTGAATGTAAAACTAATTTAAGATTGAGCAGGAGAATATTTCAAGAATAGTTAAGGAGATGTTCTACTTTTCTAATTATTCTTGATTTTTCTCAATTTAATTTAATAATTCGATGTACGACTTGCACTATTTAAAAATAACATTATAACCTAGCAACATATTTATCATCGGAAATGTAATTCTAGAATTTTCAATATTTAAAATTAAAGTTCAAACATTTTTTAATTACAAGATGTATTTAAACGCTGAATAATTTACACGTATAAAATAAAAGTTATTAATATTTTTCAATTGATCATTCTTAAATTGAAATTAGTTAAACGGCACAATTATGAATTTTTAACAAACAAAAAAGATTTAAAAAATATGAATCCACGTTATCATTGCCAATGATCTAAATTAAACAATAAACGCTTTTTGTAATTTTTTCAAATGCTATTAACATTAAAAAAAACCTGTGTTATCTAGAAATAATGTTATTTTAAATTTAAAAAATAGGTTTTAAAATTTTAAACATTAAAAATAATTTTTAAAACTAATATCTCATTATTGTATTTGTAATCGGTAAAATAGACTTATAAAAAATTGTAATTATTTAAATTCAAAAATTTTACAATTTGGATATTTTATAATTCGGCAAATTTCTGTCGGGAATTTTATTATTCAGGAGTTTTCCAATTCGGTAATATTATAGACTGTCGGGAATTTTATTATTCGGGAATTTTCCAATTCAGTAATATTATAAACTGCCTTGAATTTTATTATTCGAGAATTTTCCAATTCGGTATTTTTATTTTTCGACAATTTTATTATTCGCGTATTGTATTATTCGGGAATTCTCCAATTCGGTATTTTTGTTTTTCTGCAATTTTATAATTCGGGAATTTTCAAATTCGGTATTTTTATTTTTCAGCGATTTTATTATTCGCGAATTTTATTATTAGGGAATTTTCAATTTGGGAATTTTTCAATTCAAGAATTTTACAGTGTCGGGAATTTTGTTTGTGGAGATTTTTCAGTCGTCCCGAATGAACAATTTAATTTTTTTCAAGGCGTGTATGCATGTACTGAAAGTTTGTTACAAATAAACGGATTTTTTGGCATTAATGCCAGGAACTGTAAAAGAGGCTGTAGTTACAATTCTTTTATGAATATCAAGAAAACTTTTTCATTCTCCTAAAACCTTTCAAACCCCTTGAAAAACTAAAACTTCTTTTCAAAAATATATTCAAAATTCTACATGTTGTTTGCAATTTTCTCAATCTATTCAAATTATAATCTTCCGTAATGATTAGAATTTTCCCTCAAATTTGTTGAAAATGCGGCAAAATAAAAAAAAAACGTTAAAATCTTCCAGATTATTTTTTGACCATTTTGGATACCTTTTCTAATCTTTTTAAATATTCTTTAAACAAAATTTTTTTAATAAAAAATAATTGTCCATTTTTCGAGGAATCTCAAAAAGATTTCTTTATTCTTTTGAAACTATTCACAATCAATCTTTTCAAATATCGCTTCAAGTAACTCGACTTTTTTTAGATTAATAAGTGTTCAATTGTTATTTATACACCAACATTCTAGAATTTCACTTAGAAATACATTTTTTTAAATAGAACAATTAAAATTTAGAGTTAGAATTTAGCTCTGTGAAGTTTTGCTTTCTATTTAAAACCATTCACTTTTAAATAATTGATTTATAATTACTTGCTTTAATTAACCAGTCAAATATTACTATAATTTAAGAATTGCTCTTTTTCTGAACTAAAATATTTTAAATTGAATGGATTAAATGTAGAATATTTTAAACTGACACTATACTTGAATAGAATTTAAAATTTTATATAACCGTTTAATTATGAATCTATTAATTTTAAGTTATTTTGGATTTCAAAATAGTTTAATTTTTATCGCTGAAATCTGCGAATTCTAACATTTTGAACGGATTCATAATCTCGTCTTTTAAACTCAAGTATTGTTCACTTCTCAACACTTAAACTACAGTTTCATATTAAAAAACATTCATTCATTTATATTATTTATATTATTATTTTTTAAACAATTTTTCATAAAAGATAATCTTAAATTACATTATTCCAAATATGATAGGAAATTCCTTATATTTTAAGAAATTGAATAGATTTTTATTTGAAAATTTTATAAAATTTCCGGCCATAAAATAAGGTTAATGTCCTTTTCCGGTTTTCCGGTCTCCAAAAATTTCTGTAATTTCCCGGTTTCCCGATTTGGCAGCAAACAAAAAAAGAGTTGATTGTGATTTACCAGATGAGCTAACTGTGAGATTGAGGGGAGTATTAATTAGCTGATTATTAGTCAATCCCGTCATCCCTTGGAGGCCGGCTGCCAGTGAGGCAACTTGAGGTAAATTTTGCAGATTAGCCAAATTCTGAAGGTTTTGAAGGGTCACCATACCCGCCACTGAAAATTAAACATAATTATTTTAGAAAATTGTTTACATTACAATAATAAAATAGTTCCAAATAATAAAAGGATAAAAATTAATACAAATAAATCCCATTTATACACACTTGTACCGTTGAGGTGAGCTTGAGCTTTGGCAGCACGTTTTGCGTGGTCCAGATTTTCGGGTGAGGAACTGCGCCGCCTCTTTCGGCAGCTTTTCATCTCCTCCAACATCATCTGATGATGTTCTTGTAACGTACCCGAGGCCGGCTCAGGACTTCCATTACTACTCCTGTCACTTTCCTGAATAAAAAAAGAATTACATTAAAAAATGGTAAAGAACAAATTGAAAAATCAACTTTAAACCTTTATATGAATAAATAATAAGTCATTCTAATTTAGATATAAAAACCGATATCTTGGAAATTAACGGATATATCTATTGAAAAGTGTTGATTCAGATTTGCACTAATTTGTTTAAATGAAATCAAAAGTTTTTCAATACCATCGAAAATTGCATTAACATATATCATTTTTTTTGCTGACTTAAGGATGTTTTTTATTTTCAAATTTTCATCCAAATTATAAGAGATGTCCCTCCAGTATTAGGTTCAGATTATTTGATCATCGATTTTAATTTTATAAACTATTTTAATTTGTTTATATATATTCCAAAACTATTTGCTCTTAATTTTAGTGAGTAGCATAAAATACATGCACTTAAGAGCGCGAAAATTGCATTCTCTGGCTGTAGTAAGCACTTAAAGTTGGTATTTTAAGTCACTGATTGCAACTTTGTTATTCGAATTCGAAAACTCTACATTAAGTATCCAATATGGCGACCAATAGATTTGAAAAATTATAGGATTTATTTTAAATCCATTTTATAAAAGTAGTCTGACAAACTGATGTCAATCTTGATATTCAAATTTCAAAATCACGGATTCAATATGAGTACCAAAGGTTTTGAGTTAAGGTATTTTGAGTCACTGATTTTAAATCTGATTGAAAAAATTCCGAAATGTAAAATAGCGAATCTAATACGGCAACCAAAGAATTAAAAATAATATAACTTTTTAAAAATTCAAATTATAAAGTTATTTTGTGTCACTGATAACAAATTTGATATTAAAAATTCAGAATGGTGTTTTTTCATAGTTTAAATATAAATTGTTCAAACTATATAAATGAATCTTCAAGTTATGCTAAAATTACATATAATCCATGTATAGGATAATTCTTGTGCACCGCATTTGTTATTTATTATAAATAAATGCTTAACAGGGCATCGTACCATGCCATCGTTTATTCATGTTACAAATCAAATTGTTTAGTAAAAAAGAATTTCGTACGTAATAAATGTTGTTTACAAAAAATTTCTGCACTATACTATGTGTTTGAAGAAATTTTTTATAACTATAAAGTAAAATGTTATTCTAATTGGCTTTTAACTATCCATTCCAAAAAATGTTATTCGCGAGGGGGGTTGGAAATTTGATATAGGAATTAGCTAATTCTCCATACGAATTTTAAAGATTGAAAATTTTGCTTCTTAAAAAGAAGTCGGGTATCCTGGCTCACTGTGCCAGGATGTGAGAGTGAAAAAATTTGTTTTTGAAAAATAAGGGTACAGAAAAAACTGAGGTTTCTCTTCGAACCCATCTGCGGTTCCTTAGGAGTTGCAAAAAAAGGAAATCCTCTTGCTGAAAAGGAACGCCTGTAATATAGCTCTGGCGGACATAATTAAATGCAGAGATTTAAAGCAAAATAATTTATTTCAATTAGAGCAAATGTAATGAATTGATAAATATCATTTTCAGGTTATGTAGGCAACTTGTACACGTCAAGGCGTATTCTTATGCAGGAAATTTTTCGTTTCAAGTCGTCGGTCGACAAATTATGTATATCCCTAACTTACTCAACCTACTTTGCAAACGAGTGATTTGTGAATAGGCATTAATGTTGTTCTATTCAAGTGTCTCTAAAGGAACCCTTTTGGATCTCTACAGGTTTCTATAAGAGGAGAGGTAGAAAGACATTACGTTAAAATTTAAATGTTATGTTTCTTCATCAGGACGGCCGAATCGTAGTTGTAGAATTGAAATTTTTACGATTGGATTAATCGGTATTCACTATTCAGCGTTGAAAATATTTTTCCCTACAGTTGTGGTCGTGATATTTAGGAAGGCTCTGAAACGCTTAATCTGTATCCAACTATGGCGCTACACGTCCCAGCATATTTCCATGCCATTATGCAAAGAGGCCGCACCGGTAACATTAGTCTCTATAGTCCCAACTGAAGGGATACGCGCCGGTAAAGCATCGTGGTCTACGTACTCTCCATCGATTTATTATAATTTAGATTGCCTTCGAAGAACCCTCAACTATAAGAGGTTGCGCGCGCCCTGCACGTACAAAACACGCGTGCAGGTAACGCGCAACGTCCGCTAATTATTCCGCTGATAGGTATCGTACAAATATGCACGAATTATCGTGCCGCGCGTATTCCGGGCGACACGACGTGAGAAAACCCCACCCGGCTGACTAAAAACATCTTTTTAAAACCTTTTCATCTCATTTATCGAACAACTAAATCTATGATTTCAAAAAATTCAAGAATCTCAATAAAAACATCAGCGATGCAAAAAGACTGCAAAATAAAAAGTTAAAAGTGCAATCAATGTAGTTTTTGAAATACAAATTTGCTAAGTAATTATAAAAAAAAAATATGCTTTTAAAATTTATTAATTAAAACAATAATACAAAATTTTAAGAATGTATTGAAAGGGGGGGAAAACTTGGAAAGATTTTCTCTTTTTAGGATTTTGTAGTCCGCGTAGAGCCCTTTTAGTTTCGGTCGAGTGTCCGTCCTTTCTACTTTTTTCCATGAGGGTAAGTCATGAGAGTATGAGTAGAGGAAATGAGGGAGGTAGGATTAGGAGAAATGAGAAGAAATTATGGGAGGGGTAGTAGGAGATGTGATAAGAAATTAACGGAGGGGCAGTAGGGGAAGTTACTGGAAGTTAGTGCAGGGGAAATAGGGCGATTGAGGGGAAATGAGTAAAAGGATAAATAAGCGTTGGGCAGTAAGCGGAAATAGGGGGATGGGATAAAGGGGAAATGACTAAAATTCAGGGTTGGTAGGGGAGAGGAATTATTTACCGGGGAAGAGAAATAAGGAAAGAGAAATGTTAACTGGGGGAGTGTTGGGGGCGGTATAGAAATAAGAAGTTGGGGACGGGTGGGGAAAAGGGTGCAGTGAGGAGAGGGTAAGCAGGGGAATGTAGGGGAAGTAGAGAAGTAGGATATGCTGTGAAACTATTTTTTGTAAAAGGGCGGGGTCTGCTTTAAATAATTTTTCAAATAATGATAATCATCTTATTGTATTTTCATCATTTTTCCCATTTTCATCATTTTTAGACTAAGTATAGTTCAATCATGTAATCTACGGGTCGACTTAACGACTAAAAAATGGAATTTTGGATATAAAAAATAAAATATCTCTCAAATAATTAATAAGTCATAATGTCCTGAAAAAATGGCATTGTATCTTCATCTGGTATGACCGAAGTTTTATTTTTTCATTTGTATTGATTCCAAAAGGTTTGATGCAAATCGGTGAAGACTTGGAAAATACATGCAATTCATATACGATAACTAGCGTTCTTTCGAGAAAAGATTAGCGTTTCTGTTATACTTGGGAGCGATGCGTTACCGTGAACCTTGATTAATGGTACAAGCCAAGTAAATTAGCACTTGTATTTACTGCAGAGATCCGAAAGAAATTAAAGAGAACTCCTCAAAATTTTACAAATATTTCTGTAAATTTAGAATTATGTGGTTTGAAAGAAATCTAACCATAAGCAAGTATCATAATACAATAAAGCTATGATGCTATAATACTCATTGAAATCTTTCCCAATTTTTTGAATCTCTTGAAAATTCTTCGGAATTAAAACAAAAAATCTTGGAAATCAATAAACAACTTCTTGAAATCATTTAGAATACTCTAAAATATTTAAGTAACTTTGAAATAGTTAAAAACCTTTTGAAACCTTTTAAAGCTCTTGAAAATTTCTTGGATGTTTCAAAAACACCATGAAATCCTTCATATTATAAAAATCTATTAAAAATTCTTGTGTGTATTTTAAAATATCCTAAAATATTTTAAATCCTTTGAAATATAACTGAAATATCATAAGATATTTCTAATCCCCTAAAATTCTGTACAATTCTTCTCGATTTGAAAATTACTTGAAATCAATTGAAGATTCCTCGAAATTGCAATTATCTTTTCAGATCCCTAGAAACTTTCTAAATCTCTTATAAATTATTGGGAATTTTAAAAAATGCTTTTAAATCTTCATATTCTCCTTGAATACTTTCAAATTATTATTAATTATTGAAGTTATTATAAATATTTTGAAATATTTTCAAAGCCCTTGAAACTTTGAAAGCTCCTGAAAAATTGTGACAATTTAAAAATTAATCTCAAATACTAAAAATCCTACAAAGTTTTGAAATCTGTTAAAAACTAGTGTAGAAATAATTGGAAAATATCGAAAAATTCCCCCTAATTCTAGGCGGATGCCAGTTTAAAAGTTTTTCGAATGATATGATTTTAATTAAATCTTGAATTAAAGCACTTGGTGAAATTGGCGGCAAAAAGGAGAATACGAAAATTCAATTCATTGGAACACGGCCTTGTTTTTCGCAAAACTCAAAATCTACATGAATTTTTATGGATAAAAAATTATTGAATTCATACCAATACCAGAGCTCATTCCCTTTCATTTTAAAATCCGACGATTCAACGAGTGTCACTTCAGCCACGCCGTAAATGAATATTAATCAATTTCTAGCGTTAAATGCGATACCGCAATAAAAAGCGACGCACGTTAACGAACCACGTGGGTAATAATTGAGCATTTTTCCGAATATTATTGGCAGTTCATGTTAATGCTCCCACTGCTACTCGACCGTTTACACAAATTAAATAATTGGGCTTCAGTTTACAGGTAATTAGGTTTTATCACTTTTGTTTCATTTACAAAAAATAAAGCATCGTAATCAGCGTATCTATTCAAATTCCAGAAAAAAATCCCCCACAATTCCAGGTTTTCACAATGTATTTCAAGATTTTACCAAGTATAATTTTTCATAGACCGAAAAATATATACAATTTCGCGAATTATGTCAATACAATTTTTCAAGCCTTGTGAATATCTCAGTATTTAAAAGAAAACATTTTTATTTTATCTTCTGATATTGAAAACTCAGTGCATATTTAACATATTAATATTTCGAATGAAAGAAATTATTTTTAAGGTGGGTAGAAAACCTGTCAGAACAGGAGATATTTCACAAAGAATAGAACTGTACGGAAAAAATGTATTCGTAAAAAAGTCACGAACTAGTAGCTGGGTTTCGGATATGAGAAAAATTCATTGAACATTGATGTAATTTCATAAATCATCTGCGAATTTTGAGAAAGGACTGACGAACTCAATATGACAATTATAAAACCGCTCATCACTTTTTTGCGTAAATAATTAGAAAAATATTATGAGTGATTGGGAAAAGTTTCACAGAGCACTCACGAGCTTGTCCGACAAATCTGGGAACTAGGACGAAGGTTCGTCTTTACGCGTATGTGTGGAGTGAATTCTTCGGATGAGTGGCAAAAATTTTTATTATTCCTACATTGTTCAGCCTCGATGGCTGCACGTGCTTACGCACTCATCGTTTATGTTTAGAAACCGTCGAGTTTAAGGTTTCAAATCCTCAGAGTTGTGCGAATTTATAAATATAAATTAAATCGCACAAATAAAATTTTTCCCTTTTTATATTTAAATCTAAAATTTTCAGGAACTGTTCGTAGGAAATTCGAACTGTTCGTAAAAAATTTCTAAATTGATCCATACATTTTTTTCGTGTATATTCATTTCACATCTAAATAAAACCGGCTTTCTGATCAATAATGTTGTGCACCGAAATCAGGGCACGAGAAAATGTACAAATAAAAATTATATTTCCAAACTATACCCTTTTATTCTCTAAATTGAAATTAGGATGGATTCTGTAATAAATTCAATTTCAAATCATAGAAATTCCTTAAATTTCAATAAAAGATATTTCGTTTTTTTAAATATAACTGATTTCTTAACCAGACAGTTGAATCTTTAAACGAATAGTTTAACTTTCAATCAGAGTGATACATTTTCAACTAAACTTATGAATTTGTAATTCAAATTGTTGGATTTTAAACCAAAGAGATTACTTTCAAACGAAATGATGAATCTTTTACTGAAATAGTTGAATTTTCAATCACAAATATTAATTTTCAACCAAGTATATTTTTAACAAAGGAGTCCAATTTCCAACCAAGTAGTTGAACTTTAATTTAAAAAAGATGGACTTTAAACTAAAAAAATGAATAGTTAATAATTCAACAAATAAAAAGTTTAATGTTAAATAAAAAGAATTCTATTTAAAAAGGACAAAAAATGTAACAGTTGAATGTCAACTCAATAAATGTAATTCAAATAAAAACTAGCATTTAACCGTAAAAGACAAATTTTCAAATAAACAGTGCAATTCTAAACCAACACGCATTCACTTTTCCGTTGATAAAATTAATTTTCAACCGAAGAGATAAATTTTAAAATAAAATGAAGGTTAACATTTCAATTGAAATAGTTGCATTTTCAGTCTACAAAATTTTCAGCGATTTGATCAATTTAAAAATATTTTCTGTAACATTTCCTAAACTTTTCTCTCAAGTTGATATATTCACACTGAAAACTGTAATAAAAACGTTTGTAACTTCAAAAGAACGTAACCATTTTGTGAAATAACTGAAAATTCCTTAAACTCTGCAGTAAATTCGGTAGGCTTTACATAAAATAAATTTAACCAAAAAAGGACGAATTTTCAATTAAAAAAGATTCTTGAATCACGATGGAAAAAAATACAAACCAAACTGTGAAATTTTCAAGAAAAAAAAGAATGATCTTTAATTAAGACAATAAGCAAAAAAGCAAAAAAGCAAAAAAAAAGAACAGCAAAAAGTAAAAAAATTTACTTGAAAAAAATTTCCTAACATTTTCAGGAATTTCCAGATATATAAAAACTCCTTCAAAATTTCAGATTTTCTTTGTGCATTGGAACCCTGCAAATATTAAACTACTTGCTTCTTAAAAAGAATTTTCAAAATTCAGAAGAAGATATTAAAATCTTAATATTTTGTAGGATGTTACAGAAATTCAGATACTTTAAAATCATAATAAGTCACCTTTACCCTTTATGTGAAGAATAGGTATATTTTGTTTCTCAATTTTTATTAAACCACTCATAAAAAATCAACGAAACAATCAAAATTAAGTTATTGCGAGAGATTTTAATTGAACGAATCGAAAAACAACGGCAACGTACCAGCACACGGTTTGTTTATGTTCCCCGTTTTTTCAATGTCGCATTAATGGCAATGCGGCGATATTGTTATCATTTCTAAATGCTCCTGTTATTACATCCTATTAAAAATTATGATAATCGTAAACCAGCGAACGCGTGTTGCATCCAATTGAGCGCAGTTAGAGCGAGATCCAATCACGTTCATTTATATCGTTTTTGCTGAAATCGAAGTATCAGACTGCTTTCAAAAACAAATTGATATCGTCCTTTTAATTATTCACATACATTCTATAGTATATAATTTGGAACCTGATAGGTGAATTGTACATTTTTCTTCTAAAACTAAGAGTTTATAATTATCCTATGTTTTATAAGAGGAGGAGGTTAAATATTTAATTTGATTATAAATCATATTATGTGATCAAGTGTAGAATATATAGCATTCGAAAAATAGAATTATCATTACCATCAATAGCGATTAGTTTTTGTTTTAAGGAATTTGCCAAAAAGATTATATTTGTACAAGTTTATAATTTTTATTTAAAGCATGAGAAAGTTGCTGAAAAACGTTAATATGAATTAAAGAAGATCAATACTTTATAAAGCACTGTATGTATAATTCAAAAAAATGTATTTTCTGTTTTGATTAGTGTCTATTAAAATGTTTTTAGGATTTAAAATGGCTAATTAGCTTATTGAAACCTCTCTCACTTTTTCCATTTTGCCCTGAAACAACAAGAAAGCGGTAACGAGATTTGGGATTTATCATCTTATGTTATTCTATCTAATTGTTATTACTAGGTTAGCAAGTAACTAACAAAACTTATATCAAACGCTTTTATAAAAAGTCTATTAAAATTAATAATCATCTTTATCAGAAGCGTCCCATGGTGTTCCGCTAAAAAGGCAATCAACTTCTGTCAAGCATTTGAACAGATTTGCTATTGAGTTTTAACAAAGAGAAATGAGACAGTGTTTCAATTCCTATAAATTTCTAAAAGCTGTTTGATAAAAATTCAATCTAATCTTTTCAAATATGCTATTTCGAATACTCAAACATTTTAGTACGCTTTTTAATAGAAATTCAATCCAATCCTATCATTTACGAAATCTAAAATTACTTTGCACTTAAAAATTCAAGTTGAAAAACGTTTTACGAATTTCTATTCACCGGGAGATCTTATACTTTTCTTTCAACATTTTCTCACTAAAACTCGACTAAATCCTGCGACTCAAAATCTAAGAGATAAAAGATTATTGACTTTAATATTTGACCGAATAATATTTTTCCGAATAAGATTTCAGAGAGTTCGGCATTGATACAAATCTTATACCAAAAAGATAGGATAGAATTTTAATGAGAGAATTTTAAGAAAGGACTCAAGTTTAATAAGAATATGCTGATAGAAAAGTGTAAGCTTTCTCGATGGATAAAACTTAATAGGAATTTCCGAAACTTTGTAAGATAGGAGTTGATGTAAGTTCTGATATTATAATATTTGATAGAATTTCAATAACAAATTTTTGACAGAAAAGTATACGGTTTTTCAATAAATAGCATTTGATAGAAATGATATCCAAAGTTCTGGAATATATAGGATTTGACACAAGATTGGTGCCATTAATATTTGATAGATTTGTAATGAGTTGATTTTTGTAGAAAATTATAAGATTTCTATACGAAAAGAAATTTTTGATACAAAGGTATACGATATCTCAGAAGGTAGGATTTTTACTGAAATGTCCTAGGCGCTGAAATATAAGATTTGAAGGAAGTCTTGTACTGTTAAGATATGATAGAATTTTTCTGGAAATATCATGGTCGAGAAGTATAAGATTTTCAGATGGATAGATATTGAAAAGAAGGTCTATTAAATGTGCTTTGATTAAATTCCACTTCTAGAAAAATTTTGACTGAAATTGTCTTGAATATATAGAATTTGATTTAATTTCATGTTTTCTCGAGATGGGCAGTCTATCAAATTCTGTAATTTTCCATACGCTCATTTATCAGGGCATGCACTCTGTGTAGATCCTAATTTTAAAAAGAAAAATGTTTAATTGTAGCACAAATCCGATAAGAACCCATAACCCATAAATCTTCGATTAGAGCTCGAACCGAATCTGAATGTGATTGGGAAGTCGAAAGAAGCTCGGATTATCGTATAAAAATGCGTATGTACCTATTAGCGATCAGGAATACAGCCATTAGTTCGAGATCCGAAAGCGCGCGCTGCTATCGTTTATTAAGCCCAAACAGATATTAATGTATTTTTACACGCGCCCACGGTTTCGTTTGGCGTCGGCGTCGGTGGCGGCAACGGCTCGGGGTCGAAGCCAAATCCAATTACTTTTATTCGGACGAAATGAGTGCAGCTAAGTCATTAATACTAATCAATGGACGAACCCGAGCAACGAGCACCATATAGGAATTACCCATAACTCTGTCCGTTAAATGACTTTATTGCAAAAAACTTGCGTTTTTGCGATCACCAAAGAGAATCCGCATTGCTAAAGAAACCCTAGTCGATAAGCAATGTTTATTGTTGCATTTCGACCCCGTACCTTCTTCTTTTTTATTACCTGTTTCGGTTCCTCTTTTCTTCCTAATTTTTCGTTTCTCTCCTCTCACTGAAATTGTGAATTTCCTCACCCTTTTTTTCAGAGTATAAAGATTTTTTCTTGCAAATAACCGATAATAACCGAAATATCTTTAGTTATGTTTTTAATTATTTAAGTACTTCTTAGATTTTATGCAAAATTGGAGGTGCTGTGAAATATGCTCAATGTTATCCCGCGTTCAGAATATAAATAATAATTTCAAGAATATATGATAATTTTTTAATTGAGTGTTAAAAATTACGCGATTTCAAATTAAAAAGTTTATAATTGTGCGGTACAAAATAAATAAGGATAAACATGAAACTATCTAATATGAATATAAAAGTCGTTAAATAATCTCTTAAGTTTTGAATGTTTACAATTTTAGTATTTTGAATATTCATGCTGAAAGCTGAAGTTCCCGTTTAGTAAATTAGTTTTTATTTTCAACTTTGTCTACAATAATCTAATTCTAGAAGTTGATAATTAAAACTTATTACTGTAATATTGACGGTGAATTTATGCTTTATCTTTTACAAATTGGTCCTATCAACTTTAGATAATCGTTTTGTATTGAATAACAATTCAAAATTCTATAATTTCAAAAGCTTTGAATTTGAAACATTCAATTTAGTTTTCATTTTTTACTTATCAAAATTGGATTCGAATTGAAAATAACTTAAATTCTAAAAAATGTTAATTTCAAACTATTTAATTTAAAACGCGTTTAATTAGAAATAATACAATTCCAATTCCCTTGAATTTCAAATGATCCAATTTTGAAAATGCGAATTCAAAAATATTTCATTTCTGACGTTTAAAGATTGTCCTGTTTTCGACATAGTAATCTAACATAATTCCATTTCGAGATTCTATAACTCAAAATATAGTTGTTTAATTTAATATGCTTTGAATTAGAAATGATACAATCTCACCTCTTTCCTAAAGTTCAAATATCAAGTCTGAAATTTTTGAAATTATAGAGCTTCTGATTACAAATTTTGTTACTTTAAGCACTTTCAATTTCAAATTATTCGATTTTAAACGCTTTTATTTAGAAATGATACTAGTACAACTACTTTGCATTCCATGCGAAACACTGTCCATTGTAATAAAAAATGTCAATATTTTGTTGTTCAAACACTTTTAAAGAGAAGTTATTAAATATTATTTATTGTTTCTACAAAATTTTAAACTCAACATTTAAAAATTTCTCCAATAAAGTAATTTGGCATTGTTGACATTTGTTTGTTATCAAATAAGATTTTTTAAATAAGAAATGAGTTTCTTATATCATTGAATCCGTAATGAAAAAAAAAACGAATTCATCTGTACAAAAAGTTTAGGAAATATTCTAATGCAATTCAGAGATACTTAGACCCTATTCAGCCTATGAAGCAGCTTTTAGAGAAACATGGAGAAATACTGTCGAAGAAACGCGCTATCTACAAAAATGTGAGCTTATCTACACAAATTTGAGTATTGCTGATTCTACTACGCGACGAAAAACTGCTTTAAAAAACATATATACCATATAGGTTTTGCATAAAAACAATAAAAATTAATTTTTTTTGCACCTGTAGTCTCCTTTGTAACACATTCATAGTTAAGTGTTGCTTTTGAACAAAAGGGAGTTTTTTGCAGCTCCTTAGGAAAAAAAAACTTTAGACAATATTATTAACGATCTCGAGTGAACAGATATCGGGTTATCCTAGGAAGTTTTATAAGCAAAATCACCGAGGCTCGCGTGTTCCGCTAATCCCCTTGACTCGTCCATTTAATATGCGGTTGCTATATACACGTACACGTGAATATATAGTATGTATATGGGTGAATGCACGGTCTGCCTACCAGGCGTCGTTTACGAATTTACGTGAAAAAAATTGAACCGCATTCTCCGATGGAGGCGATTGTCGTTTGTTAGCTGTCTACGGCGCTTTTTACCTATTTTTTATACGACAAAGCGCCACCGCCAACGACACTCTGTTCATCCCCGTGTAATCCCCGATAGAATGTCCTGCGATTTTCAAAACGCCCAGCCGTTCTATTCTGATTTTATTTACCGAACCGTCGCCCGGCCAAACTAGGAGGGGTGTCGTTCGCTTGGATTTTTTCCTTCCATCAAATAAACAATCGTTTCCGGAAAAATCGCCCTTCAATTTTAATCAACCGGTTCAAAAAAAAAAAAGCGCGAGAGGTTTTTAAATTTCCACAGTTTGGACAAAAATCTATATTTGTGGCATTTTTATTTCATTCGAATACTTTATAGATTAATTTCAGTAGTGTTGACTAAAATATATTTGTTTAAATACACATGCTTTTAGGATTGTTAAGTAGTTTTTATTATTCATATCATTGAAAATCGACGTTATTCCATTATAGATTTACTGAGGTCATATGGTCTATATAAAAACAACAGCTAATGCAAAACCTTAATGAATATTTTAATAGTCAAGCTTTACTAAAGCAACGTGCGTTTCGATTACAGTGCTAGTCTTAACGAAGGTGAATAACCTACGTCCTCTGGACGTTTGAGAAAGCCTTGAAAGAAATACAATATAATTCTTTATTTCATTAATAATTATTTAATGGGTAAAAGTACTTTCTTAAAAAGCAAACATAAGGATTAAATATTCATTTAACAAAAAGATATTTTTCTACACATTACGAGTAAGACTGATATTTAAAAAAAATCAATACAAGGCCAGTACGCCAAAAATAATTAACAATAAATGTTTGAATATCAAGATATGTAGTTTACAAAATGTATCCAGCACCAAAAATTAGAATTAATTAATATAAAAGAGATTACCAATTTCTTATTAAATATACGGTTTAAGCGCAACGTTCTTGGAAATTTGAGCATTATCTTGATTTTGAATTAAAAAATTTCAGAATGTTAGCTACTGAAAAAAATACCGACGAAAGAAAAATCATTGAATCCATTTTTAAAAACAAATACAATAATATCTATATTAATATAAGAACTGAAAATTTTAATATGAATGAAATTTGCCAAAGAATTTTACAATATTATCATCCGCTAATTATATCATTTGTTTTCAATCTGATTTTGTTTTACTTTAGGCTGTAAATATCATTAGGGATACTGTGCCCAGTTCTCGTTCGTAATTGTTAAACATTTTAAAGATAATTGTATGAACAATTTCCAACCATTTTTATTGCATTTATTAATAACTAAGCTGTTAGTAACTATAAAGAAAATATTTCAGACATTTTTAATTATTTCAATTTAAGAAAATGTATTCTTTCATTACTTAATTTTGTAAACAAAAATTATTTTTCATTATAAAACCTGATTTTTGCAAGTTATTATTTTAAAAAATCATTGATACGCTTTGATAAGTCGTAAGGTGAATCACAACTTTTGGCATAGCTATTTAAAAATAATAAAAGGCCTTTGAATTTTCCGTTCCGCGACCAGACGGTATGGTATCAGAGTGGCCTATATTTTCAACTTTTGAATATTTTTGCGGCGCCCCAAGATATGTTTCATTGGATGAAAAAAACTCCTGGTAATTTTCAGCTCGATCGAATAAGCGGAAAGGGTAACACACCCGCTTAAATATTTAAGTAATCATTCATAAGCACCAAAAAGAGCTTTATTTCGATATCTTCTAAAATACTTTTTTTTATCAAGATGCATACTAGACACTGCAGATATAGTTAAGAAGCATTATTTATGGAAGATAATTTTTTTGTGTACAATTAACGCTTAAAAAAAATTGTACATCAAATGGAACCGTCACATGAAAATGACAAACCAAATTTGTTTTTTGAATAAACAAAAAAGAATTAAAATTTTTTCTGAAATTTCAGTTATTAAAACTATCCAAAATATTTGTCTTCGTTATTATAACCAAATAAGTTAGGATAAAAAAAAAGTAGCTACAAATTTTCAGTGCAAATATGTTGATAAATTGTAACATTTTCAAACTACAACCTAGCACAATTATTTAACACCTCAAATACTATTTATAGCCCAAAGTAGATCAAAATCTGATACATTAGCCTTCACTCTTCCGCCAAATGCCGTACACGTAAAACTGTCGTTATCTCTAATTAGTAGTAAATGTTCGCTCATCAAACATAAATTACAACATTTCCTAAATATATAGTTAAATTAAACATTTGAAAGCCTCTACAATTTTTATAAGGTTTTAATTAACAATTTCATTGTTAGCCTTTAAACATTTTCGTATAGAACATTCTTTAATTATTAAAAAGGAGTGAATTTCCCAAACTAGGTACGTCAGCAAAAAAATCTACATTAATCAAATTCAACGATATTCAATGTTTTCATATTCATTAGCATACTACTACAGGTAAAAATTAAGTTTTCTTCAATAACATTTAAATTCTTGAATAATTAATTATAATATTTTAAATCTGAGTTAAGTTATGTGCCTTGAATAAGACCCTCAGTAAAATCGAAACATATACGTTTTTTCTTCTTCTACTAATTGAATATAAAAACATTAATTAACACTCTGAATGTGATATTTTTTAATTGATCACATTACCGAAATAATTTCGAACTAGAATAACTTTGTTTTTTATTATTCATGTAGAATTCTTTAATTTAGGTACAAAAAAAACTATCTGGGCTGGATATTATTTGATACCACTTTATACAGATGAATAATAAAGAACTTGATTATCTCTTTAACTCTATTGATTGTTTGGGAATATGAATAATAAATAAATAAACGTTTTGCAAATGTAAACACTGATTCGTTTGTAATGCGCAAACCAATTATGGAATTGAGCTGACCGATTATTCTGCAGAGAAGGTACTTCGAAAATTACTTCGGCATTTTGCCTGTGTGCGTACACTTGCATTTATGCAAGCATATGACTTTTTATGTGAAATAAAAAATCATTTTCGGAAATTTTGCAAATTTATTATAGATTTATATAATTGAAAATTATTTTCGGTGACATAATATATTCCTGGTAAAATTGTTCACACAAAAACATGAATTAGTGATCGCATAAGTGACATAAGACCTATGAAATTTTCCCAAATACATAAAATAATAAACAATATATAGTGATAAAAGGAGAGATATTTCGGGTTTCACTCGTGTAAAAAACTACGAATTGTTTGCCGACGTTTCGTGAACATTGCAGTTCACATCTTCAGGGCTGACCTGAAACTGAGGTATCAGGTCATGATGTTCTTAGGTATACCTTCTACGATGCCTGTGATTGGCCAGAGCGCCCCACCGTGGGGACTGGTCGAACTTGATTGGCCAATCACGTCTTTTTTTTTAAATCCGGGAAAACGAAAAGCCAAATCGGATTGGTATTATATCCATTGTTCCTATTGATGTTATTCGGGTGTTTTAAGATTTCGATTGCTTCTCTATGTTTTCTTGAAAATTTGTTGTGTATTTTTGCAATGACTGTTGTTTCATCAAATAAAATGTTATGTCCTATTTCGATATGATTTTCAGCTAGTGCTGATTGCGTGAAATGTTTTAGCCTGACTTAACTTTCATGTTCCTTCATACGTTGGCTCACCGCTCTCCCGGTTACTCCAATATAGACTTTGCCACAAGAACAAGGGATTTTTTATACTCCTGGTTCGCTGAAGGGTATATTTTTATGTTTAGGGTTATTTAGTAGTTGTCCTATTTTCGCAGGTGGTTTAAATATGGTTTGGATGTTGTGTTTGTTGAGAATTCTTCCTATTTGTTCTGTGACACCTTAGATGTAGGGTAGGGTGGTGGTCATTTTTCTCTCTCTTTCTTTCATCGGTTGTGTTGATACACTTTTTTGAGTGTGTTTTCTTATTGCTTTATCAATTTGTTTGTTGGTGTAATCGTTCTGTATTAGGATTTGTTTAACATTTTGTAATTCCTTTTGTAAGTTATCTTTGTCTGTTATGGAGACAGCTCTGTATACAAGGGAGTTGATGACCGATTGTTTTTGAGATGGGTGATGGTGGGAGGAGGCATATAATTATCTGTTTGTATGCGTGGGTTTTCTGTAAGCTGCATGTGCTAATGTGTTATCAGATTTTTTGTAAACTAATACGTCCAAGAAAGGCAATTTTCCGTTTTGTTCTATTTCCATGGTGAACTGGGTATTAGGATGTCATTGATTGATAAAATCGAAAAACTTATTTAGTTCATCACGTCCATGTCGCCAGAGGACAAATGTATCATCAACGTAACGGAACCAGAATTTTGGTTCAAGTTTGGCTTGGTTGAATATTTTAGTTTCTAGATGTTCCATAAAGACATTGGCTATTACAGGTGAGATTTGGGATCCCATTGCTGCCCCTGAGGTTTGTTCGTAGAATTGGTTATTGAACGAGATCATCGTGAAACCATAAAATCTATTATCAAGGAACTCTACGGGAAGAGTATTCTTACTAAAACCAACACCTTTAGTAAGCTCAGGACTTCTCAAGGTAAGCTACTAACATCCTTAGCTTTTTTGAAACGGTGCAGAGACAAAAAAATAGTCCCAATACTCTTACAACTGAAAAATAATTTGGGAACATCTAAATCCAAATCGATTCTGCATAATACAAGTTTGCTTCTCGTTAAAGAAAGAATACAGCATACCAAATTTTTTCTGCATACTACCTCTAAAAAACTATTAAAACTTCACCTTTTCCTATCGAATACCCTCAGATTTGACATTTGGCCCACATTAGACCGCATATCATTTGACCAATCCCAAGGGATTAAAGACCTTTCCACCCAAAAACAAAAAACAAAATTTTACAAATTACTTCCAGTAAAGCAAACTAAACTAACAAATACAGTGAAAAACATCTCTGACCACCCTCTCAACAATGAAATGATTTCAGCCTTATCTAAAGGACATAATTTTGCTGTAGCTCCCATCGAAAATCCCAAAAGAAGAAATAATCAGCAATTTAGAATCCACAATATATACCCTTTCACCCGAAAAAGCAAATGACATACGACGCAGGACGGCCAACATTTTACGCCAAGCTCAAGTTCCATACTTAAACTTAACAAAAAAAGAAAAACCCGCAATTAAAGAACTTCCTCAAAATAAAGATATAATATTACCCGCAGAAAAAGGCAACACAACAGTAATAATGAATAAAGAAGACTATAACAACAAAATTATGGACCTTCTAACTGACGATACATACAAAAAACTTAAAAAGGACCCCACAAAAACAATAGTCAGTAAAACAAAGACCCTTCTTAAAGACTCTAAACTTGACAGCCAAACAATGTCTAACTTAATACTTACTAATCCCATCTCTCCAAAACTTTACGGGCTCCCAAAAATCCACAAAGAAAACATTCCACTCAGACCGATCGTCAGCGCAATAAACTCACCAACTTACAACCTAGCACGTTTCCTCGCTGCAAAACTAAATCCTTTCACAGGAATATCCACCACTCACGTCCAAAACTCATTTGACTTTATTAAAACAGATACAACAGATTCACATTTAACCCCAAGACATCATAGTGAGTTTCGACATAGTATCTCTTTTTACGAAAGTACCAATCTCGGATACAATTAATATTATTAAATCTTTCACAAACTTCCCTTCCGAGCTTGTACCTTTGATAGAACAATGTCTGAATAATACTTACTTCTTGTTCAATAACCAATTCTACGAAAAAACCTCAGAGGCAGCAATGGGATCCCAAATCTCACCTGTAATAGCCAATGTCTTTATGGAACATCTAGAAACTAAAATCTTCAACCAAGCCAAACTTAAACCAGAATTCTGGTTCCGTTACGTTGATGACACATTTGTCCTCTGGCGACATGGACGTGATGAACTACATAAGTATTTCGATTTTATCAATCAATTACATTGCATACAAACAGATACTTACATGCCTCCTCCCACCATCACCCGTCTCAAAAACAATCGTTCATCAACCCCTTCTATACAAAGCTGTCTCCATAACAGACAAAGATAACTGACAAAAGGAATTACAAAACGTTAAACAAATCCTAATACAGAACGACTACACAAACAAATAAATTGATAAAGCAATTAGAAAACACACTCAAAAAAGCAAGTCAACACAACCTACAAAAGAAAGAGAGACTTTTAGCAAAGTCTATATTGGAGAAACCGGGAGAGCGGTGAGCCAACGTATGAAGGAACATGAAAGTAAAGTCAGGCTAAAACATTTCACGCAATCAGCACTAGCTGAACATCGTATCGAAACAGGACATAACATTTTATTTGATGAAACAACAGTCATTGTAAAAACACACAACAAATTTCCAAGAAAACATAGAGAAGCAATCGAAATCTTAAAACACCCTAATAACATCAATAGAGACAATGGATATAATACAAATCCGATTTGGTTTTCCGTTCTCCCGGATTTAAGAAAAAGACTTGATTGGCCAATCAAGTTCCACCAGTTTCCACGGTGGGGCGGTCTGGCCAATCACAGGCATCGTAGAAAGTATACCTAAGAACATCATGACCTGATACCTCAGTTTCAGGTCAGCCCTGAAGATGTGAACTGCAATGTTCACGATACGTCGGCAAACAATTCGTAGTTTTTTACACGAGTGCAACACGAAATATCTCTCCTTTTATCAAAATGAATCATCGTAAAAGCATAAAATCTATTATCTATATATAGTAACTTGAATTTTCCTCTTTTTGGCATAAACTTCTAAGGATTTACAAATTATACTGGGAAAAATTAAATTAATTGTTAAACCTACTCAATTTTTTCAAAGTTATACGGCACACAAAAATGAAGGACAACAGTATTTTCAAGAAATTCCATGGAATTATATTGCTAATTTTTCATTCTGTGCAGACATTTAAAAACAGTCTATTCCTAGAAAAGTTGGAGACTCGTAGACGAAAAGAAAAATATCAATAAGGAACAGTAACTGCAAAAAATAAAATTAATTGATTTTAAAGCACCGTTTTATTTTTTCTGATTTTTTTCAGAAAGCTTTTGTCCAAAAATGTTTAAACAATAAGTGTTACCAGTTAAAATTATACAATTTTGAAAGATATTTCTTCAAAAAGTTGGAAATGTTGTTAAATTCGAAGCTTGAAAAATAAAGAAGACATGCATTTAAAAAATTAGAAATTAAGTATTTATATATTAGCTTTCATTAATCCAATCAATGGAGAAGAAGTATAAATCCTAGCATAAATCATGCACGTCTTAAATAAAAGTTGGCATCTATTAGAACATTAACTGCAATAGAAACCTGTGGAAACACGTAGGGGTTCCTTTATAGAGACTTGAATGGAACAATGAAAAGTTTCTTGCATATAAATACGCCTTTATGATTACAAGTTTGCTACATAACCTGCCAATGGTATTTATAAAAACTTTATTCTAATTCTCTAATATTTTTTACTTTATTTCTCGTTATTTAATTAAGTCTGTCAGATTTCTATTACATGTATAAAAACTTTAAAGTTGTGTTATTAATTAGATGAAATGTCGAAGTAGCCGAAGTGAAAAACAGGTTCTTTGAAAAAAGTCTTTATTGAAATTGTGTTTCTTTGGAGGTCCAACTGGAGTCTTCTTTAAATCGAATCCATCGTTTTGGGTTCCTTTCAGCAAGAGGGTTTTCTTTCTGCTGCATCTCCTTAGAAACCAAAAACAGGTTCTAATAGAAATCTTCATTTTTTGTATGACCTTGAAAAAGTGATCATCACGCCACTAAAATATCAGCCCTGGATATATACCTAGACTGATGAAACTATGAATTTCCTCGAGGCCAGAATCCTGCTAACGTGGATATGGTACACCAGTGAGTCGCAATTATCACGTGGTCATTCCGAACCGGTGTTATCAGGAGTCGAGAACTGACCGACCCTCGGCTCAGGCCGCTTTGTCTGTAAGTGTAATTAGTCCAGGGTGGGGTTTCTAGCTCGGTATTCCAGGGGGTGCAGCAGGGGGGTTAGTTCATCCTGCACCCTCTCTTCTACTGTGTCCCACGACCCCCCACAGATCCCAACCCCCTCTACCGTGCACAACCTTATTTATATGTAAATGAGCTTCATTTCGCGATATTAATGTTCCAACCGAGCCATAGCAACGCGCGAAAGGGTGCAAGGATACGCGGGAAAGGGTTCGTTCGCGCTCATATGCTTACGCTCGTTTCATTCGCTATAGGTCGGCGAGTATCGAAATTGCCTGAGCTATACACCCTTAAGCACCCCTTCATATGTATCGCGAAATGAAGATTACTTTTAATACTCATCACGAGCCCTTATAATCAAATTTGACCAAAATCACTCCTGATTTTCAACATTATTAGCTTTTTGGGAGATATGAGATGAAATCAAAAAGTTGAAATTATTTAATCTAAATTTTATTTTTATCAAAAGTATTTCAAAACAACATAAAAACTTTTGCGTAATCAATTTAATCAAAATAAGTTTACAAATACTAATGAGCAAGATGAAGGCATGGGTACTTTTTTGAAATTCCAATTGTTTCTAAGTATGAAAAAGAATACAGACGAATCTGTATTTAGTGTTCCTGGATTTAGTGTTTCCGAGAATAGACGTCCCAAAGCGGTGATGAGTGAGAAGAGCTGCGGGGGATGTGCGGCGTCACAAAACATACAGAGAGAGAAACAAGAGAGGGACCAAATAGTTCCGAGACTCTGAATTTAATGTCACGGTCAGCCCCAAAACTGACATTAAATCCAGGTTTGACTGTATTTAATTGAAGTTATTAAAAATACTTTTTTATGTCAAAAGAACAATTGAATCTGCTTTAAAGCTTTTATAAAGGTAAATTGTGATATATTTTTGTTCATATGCACACAATACTCAATAAAAAAGTAACTTTAAGGTTGTTTAAAATAATTTGTCAATAACAAAAAATAACTAAAACATCTATTATTTTCTTTGTCAGCTACCAAATGACAAAGTTATAAACAAAAAAAGTTCCTTTCAAAGTACCTATATTTTTACATGGGAATAACCTATAATGAAGCTCTTTTTTCTAATTAATTAATATTAGATTATAAACTCACATTCAAAAAATGGTTTCTCCATTAATAAAACCGTGCTACTGCACATGACACAGCATTTTTGTAAGATCTTCTTTGAGCTTTTAAATTGGTTATTATTGTCGAATAAAGACAGTATTAAGAGTACCGTATTGTTTTAAATTTGTTCTAATGTATTTTTATCAGTTGAAAAAATTTTTTAGTATAAAAAAACACAGTAAATGAAAAAATTGTTATCCATACAAATAAAACTAACAGAAAATTCAATCCCGCGTGTTTCCACTTTGTTTTTCACGTATTTATATTTGTATGGTGTTCATTTGTTGAGTAATTTGCTTCCTCATTATGATCAATTAGAAAATATATTAGCTTAATCATAAAGGAAGTAAAAATACAAAAATTCAAATAGGCTAATCAATTATCGTCAAATCACAAGATTTTCTCTATTCTTGCATCAGATTTGGATTATGCAAAAAGATGTTTATTGTGAAAAACACATTTTACGAATACTGTAAATCAGGATAACATTATTACTTCACAATCTCAAATCTAGAATCTATTTTATTCTTATATAAACTGTAAATTATGTTTATAAAAAGAGTTTTATTCGCAAAAACAGATTTGCCAAACACAAATCAAATTAACTTTCCTGTTTATCAAAAAAACGCATTTATATTATAGGTAAATCGAATCAGCTCGATTAAAAAAAATATATATTTTATTGATGAATCAACTTAAACAATTATACAAAATTAAGTAGATAATATTTTTTTAAGCAGGCAGTTTGCTAACCTATCCTAACATCTTATGGTTACGACTTTCTTCATGCTTTCTGCAGAAAGGAGTTTTTAAATTTTCCATTTTCGGAAAGTAACCTTTTTATTGTCTAAGATGTTTTTGATTTTCAACCATAGAATTAATGTATCTTTCATATTTATTTACTGGAATAAATCGTCAGTTTGAAGTAATCAGCTGATTATTAGCCTGCTTTAACGATTAGCTGCAACGTGTCGTAACCCCAGTTTTTTCTGCATAGCATACATGACTTAAAGCCTTTAATTACATTTTCCTTAAAAAGGAAAATAGGTACAAAAAGATACGGATGGTGATCAATAAGATAAAATTTTATGGTTTCGCAAGAATCATAATCATATCACCTAAAATACACCACCTTTAAAATTTTCTCTTGTTCTATCCGATAAGGTAAAACTCTTCCAAGGGTTTAAGATTAAGGGAAAACGCGATTTTTAACGTTACGGAGGAGAGTCATACATTTATAGAAATCTCGACAGATAAGAGTGCAGGGATGAATAAATAGAGCTATAAAAATGAAAACGTACGAATGATAATCTCCTCGAGCATCTCGTAATGTTTGCCATACTTTATATGGTGCGATTTCGAACGCATCGTGCATCGTCCGAGGTGTGTGCTTTTATCTAAGCTTTTATTGCCCAACGAATCCCGATGTGTTGGAACGAATTAGCTTGTTTATATTCTGAATACAATGTGCTTGTTTACGTTCTTCTTCGCTTAACATAGGCGTCCAAGATCGTTTCTCATCCTGTCGTAAAAATAATTTTTCCAAATCTCGTTTTTCAGATCAACCACCAGTAAAAAATGAAACTCCAAAGGAATTAGCCTTGCCTTTTATAATAGCGAAACCAGTAAAGAAAAAAATGTTATTACTGCAAACACCTTTGGTCATTTTAAAAATGAATTTATAAGAATATTCTCTGAGAATAATGCTAGAAAGTAGAGATTTTTCTGAATTTTTCAAATTTTTGAGCCTCAGGCCTAGATCACTTAGACCGAGGTCATAGTTAATAAATTTAAAAAAAAATTGTTTAAACAATTTATTATTGTTATAACTATAGGTCCCTATAGCATTACTAGAAACTTACTTATAGAAACTTGCGCAAAAAACAATTAGTGAAGATCAAATTTCATTTTTTTGTTGACATAAACAATTTTGGGTGTGGGGGGTATGCTTGCAAATTTGAGAGAGAACAATTGGACCACCCTACGCAACATACTAGAAAAAGTTCCGATTCCTTATGCAATTTTTTGTTCAAAAGCACGACTCATTACTCTCCTCTAAAAATTTGAATATTATGAAAATTATAGAAAATGTATTTTATTTATATTCTATTTTCATATCATTTTATTTTACTATTCCGTTATATCTGAATATTTATTTTATTCTTTTTATACTAATTTTATACATTTTATTTTTATTTCATATGAAAATAATTAAATGAAGAAAAATGAGAATATTCTATAAAAAAACTTTTCTTTGAATAAAAGTGGTAAAGGTTGAAAAAAACTTTAAACCTATATAAAAAAAAATTAATATTTTGGTCTGATTTAAAGAAATTAGACAATCAATTGTAATAAGGAATATTTAAATTTAAAAAATGGTAAAAAATACCGGCAGTAAGAGTCGAACTTATATTTTCTGGTTACAAACTTGGGGCGTTAACGCCTGATCTAACCGACACTTGAGAGAATCCTGCATCGCAGTCCATGTAATGGGTTTAGATATTTTGAAAGCCGTCTTTCTCAAAAATGCTTGAAAAACAAATCTAATTACTTTAGCTTATGACAAGATTGGCAATAATCTATTAATAGGAGGAGTATGAATCCAAATAATTTTCCTTATATTTGCCCTTGTCATAGTATCAAATAAATAGTAATAAAAAATAATAAAGAAAATATGTAAGGAAATAATGTTGATAATTATATTTAATGGATAGGAAACTTGTTAGCTAATGGATATAGAGGGGAAAGTGGCAGATCGACAACTATCGGCGTGTGATGTCAGATGCAAACATATTAATAACACGCGGCCGATAACCGGCATATCAGGTTTTCTTGGGCCTTCCGATGTGTGGCATGAAAATTCAGAACACAGGTTTATGGGTACGTAACCCGCTAGTACTTGGCACGTATAGCTACCTACCTACCATAGATAATGACCGATTTATCGTAACGAGTAGAGCGTGGCAGCGGGTAGACAGACCCCCATCAAGCCCCAGCGGGGTAAATTAACAACAGACAAGCCACTTGAAACATTACCAAGCCTTCCTATGCGCACCAAGGCGGGTTGCCGGGTTAGCTGTTACCTTACTCAACATAAATTAGGACCGATAGAAAGGGTAGATTGCAGAATGTTGAGTATATAACCACCTAAAGCTGTTCCGCGGACCAAGGGTTGGGGAGGGGGGTGATATTTAGAGCGTGCCAACTTCAGGACTTATTTCCAGAACTGCGAATCATGCAAATTGCATCCAATGGGACACAATAAGAGTAAGTCATTATTTTCATGCAACTTCAATAATCTGCTATTTGTACAGAGTTGCAACTGGCTATTAGAGGAGGGAAGTGTATTTGATCTTGCATATAATGTGGAATAAATTAAAAGGGACCATAATTATGGGTGATTATGGAGCTTTATTTTCAAAATTTGCTGACTTCTCCCTTATATTTTTATGGAAAATTTTGTATTTTCCCTGATAATTAATATTTATAGACACATATTCTAATCTTGTAAATTAAATTCTCCCTGAAAAAAGATCTCTTCACCCCACTGGAAATGAGACCACAAAACTTCTGATTGCCGGTCGAGTGATTTCCCTTGGACTAATAGAGAGATTGAAATAAGCATCCTTTTTCAGAAATACACACATTATTCCGCCAGGTATTTCTTATTCAAATTTTTCAGGGAATCTGTATTATCATTCAAGAATAACAGCAATTCTTAACGTATTTTCAGATTGAATGGAGCTATGAATTCAGAAACTTATTTTTTAATTAAGTTTTTTTCTGAAGAAACTTCTTCACTCTGTTGGAAATCAAATCACAAAACTTCCGATTGCCGGTCGGGTGCTTTTCATTTAAGCTACTAGAGAGATTTAAAGAAGAATCCTTTTTTAGAAATACACGCATTATTTGGCAAGCTGTTACGTAAAGATCTTTTTTCAGAAAAAAATGTATTTAAAAATAAATTTGAATTCATAGCCACATTTACTTAGAAACATGAAAAAGTGATCTATTAAAACCGAGGAAGTGCCCAAAAGTAACTAATTTCTAACCCAGAGAGTAACTGAAAGTTACTAATGCGAATTAATAGGGTGACTAATGTTCTTTTAAATTTAAAAGCAAAATTCGAAAGAATTCACATGAATTCAGAAGCAATTCCATTTATTTCAGAAACATGGAAGTCAATGCAGAGAAATTTTAGGGAAGTGGGATGAATTCGATAAAAATGATAAAAAAACATATGTTAAAAATGAAAATTATTCAAAAATGTTTTTTAAATAATTGAATTCGGTAAGTTCAAAATGAGGTTAGCAATATTCTTCAAGGAAATTCAAAAGAATTTGATAAAATGCCTAACAATTCAAAGTGAGTTTAAAAGACTTCAAGATGACTTTTACACAAACTAAAAAAATGCATTGAATTAATTAGAGCTAAGTAGGGGGTCAAACAAAATGAAGGAGCATTTTTGGATATTTGTCAATTATTTCAAAAAATTTAACATAATTTGGCTAAAAACAAAGTTCAGTCTAAAAAAGTATCAAAAGATAATGAATCTAAGAAGGCATGATATTAAAATTATGTGGCAATTTTATTTTATACAGAAAACAAATAAAACGTGAAAGAACTTTCGTTAAGTTCCTTTTTGTTTCCTTCGACATAAAACTTTTTTTTTTAATTCAGTTTTGTTATTTGCCGCAGTTCCTGCATTACTTTCATTTAGTAATTTTTCATACTAACTATATTTTTCAGGTAAATTATATTTAATTTGTATCAATAATTGGTAAATATCCGAAAATGGCTCTTAATTTCGTTCGAATCCCTTAAATTGAGTGAATTTAGAAGAATGGTGCAAGTTTAATATTAAAATTAATTAAAACTGTTGGAGTGTAGGTTTCATTATAAATAGAAATCTTACAATTTCTTATAATTTCATATCATATCAGGTGATATATAAACTTATTCGCTAAGTTCTTCAAATAATAAATAAAATTATTAATTGCTCAGGGGTCAGAAATAATAATAAAAAAAATGATATCGAGGGCAGTAACTGAATAGTGATTCTCGATTGGTCGCAATTTTAATCGTTAAGAGGCTTCCTAGGGCTTGATTTTTAGTCAATGTATTTCAAATGACAACTTTTCTCCTACAATCATGAATTGGTTGATGTCATATTTTAACCACCTAATCTAAACGGCTAAACACAATCTCTGACACAGGAGTTTTTCGACAAATCAATAACAATAGCCTAATATTCGTAGAACCCATCGCAATGGTCTTGTTGTTGTTTTTTATGAATTGAAGATATGATGCATTTTATCCGCCTGGTAAAGAGCAAACCGCTGCTGCGAATATACCCATGGTGAACCGAATATCGGCACCAGCGTTTCACCATGGGTACACGCACGATAGCGGCTTTCTCTTCGTCAGGCGCATAAAATGCATCATATTTTCAATAAAAAAAAAACAACAACAACAAAACCATGTTTCGAAAACCCCCTCTGTGAAAAAAATCAAACAATTCATAATTGTAGGAGAAAAGTTGTAATTTTTAATACATTTACTAAAACAAGCCCTAGGAAGCGCCTTAAGCAGAGATGGGCAAGGTTAGAGCTCAGACAGGTGATAATACTGTCGAGCAGGAGGTTTGAGATAATTGATGAATGTGGGTAATCGATGCTATAGAATGTCAACATCCAAAATCGTCGGACGGTAACCGGCTACGCTCAGTAGTTTTCGTTTTTTGCAGTTTTCTACTTCTCTGACCAAATTTTTAGGCAAATGCGAGCACTTCTGATCAAACTCCAGCTGTCGATGCTAGGGAATATATTAGAAATTAAAAAACCGACATAGTTGGTCAGGCAATGATTGTTCAAGTAATTCTTGCAGGTTCATTATGATAGTTGGGCTAATTTGGGATTTGGGAACAGATGTAACCCAAAGGGTTTAAACTTTAACGATATTCTATGGGAGGGGTTTTTCAGATATGCAATAACCCGAAAAGGTACCCTTCAAGAGTTCAGTTTGTTAGAGGATCAATTTTCAAGTCAAATGTGAAAACTCTGTTTCATATTCTCTAGCAACTACTTCTAAAACAAACTCTAGAAATCAACAATAAAACTAATTTAGCAAATTATTATCTGATACGAAAATGTTCTTTCGAGAAAGATGAAAGGCGACCCTAAAAAGGGACCTTCACGAAGACTCGTGTTTCCTGGTTATTTAGAATTTGCCAAAAGTCCAGAATGATTCGAAACTGAGACGCGATTTAGAGCGGCAATGTACAGTACAGAGAACGGTCTAACCAAACTTAATTGAATCCCAGTCCGAATGTATAATATGTAGACTGCCTGCATAATGTCGGGGGTTTACAGTGGTGCTCAGCAAATCTACGACATTTGTGGCTGGGGATCCTCTAGAATATTCACAATCAAGGTTAGGAAAATCGACAGTAATTGGAAGAACCTCTGTTGGAATTAGATATATAGAATAATGTAAGCAGAGCTCCGTTGTGGTGTAAGGGTTGGTGGTAAGGTCATGTATATTCATACACTGGTCGACCTCCGTCCTCTCAAATCCTTCTCCCACACCCCCACGTTATCGTCCTCCTTCCAAAACCCTTAGACCAGACCGACGCTAAACAAGAGGGTTGAAATAGATTTATGCCTCGTTTCCAGAGTTTATGACTCGTGTGCATTACGCGCCTATAAAAATTTTATCGACTGCTTCTTGAACGCGGTTTAATACGAATAGTGAATCGCGGATTCCAAACGCGACGAGAATTAAACGCTCAAAATTATTGCCACAGCTCTGCTGCTTCATTAACCACTCAATGTACTCCATTACACTGGAAAAAGATATTACTCACCAATTTACGATCGAATGTAGATTGGCCATTAAATACAAGCATGTATCAAAATTCCACATTTTATTCTTATATTATAATCGTTTAAATGATATAATGATCTTTAGACCTTAAGTATATGCAACATCAGTATGAAGCTGGTTCCCTCTGTACTGTCCTGTATACAAAATAATTTAAAATCTTATTAACTTTGCTTTACATTAACTTATCATAATTTTAACGTTGGAAGCCGTCTTAAATTTTGATCTGATGGTCATGTTTTCTTGTTTGCATGCTTGTAATCTGGCGACGAGGTACTAGATAGCACCTTGTGGTTTTACACAATTTGCTTTTAAAATATTTTATTTGATAAATTTTGCTTGTTTGGACACTCTATGGTTTTCGAGTTACAATATTTAAATTACAAAATTGATTCATTGTGACATCCGCAAATTTAAAATGGTGCAGTTGTTTTTGCGCTTTTTGTCAAATGGTATTAAATAAGTTCTAATTCATCTACAATAGTGTAATTTGTTTCGAAGGAGATATATCAGTAAGAACAAAATTTTTTTCTCTTTTCTGTTGATGATTCTTCACGTTTTGCCGAAATTTGCTCACTTTAGTGTAACGCAGTAGACGACATCAAAGTTAATCTCCTAACCTCGGTGAAACTTTTGCCAAAATATGTTTAATTTTTAACCGTTGCAAGTTTTACCTGCAACAAATTTTAACTTTTGTTTTTTCCGTGACTGTTTTAAATCTGGTGTCCCGATTTATAGCTTGCATTTATTTATACTTTGCCGTTTTCCCATTTCTGCTAAGGACGCCGTAGCAGACGACAGATTTTATTGCATCGTAGAATAAACTTTCGCCAAATAGCATGTAAACTTTAACAGCGAGAAATTTTACATGCAACATAATTTTACTTTAGTTTTTTCTATAATGGAAGGGAAGCTTCAAAAGTGTCCCCTGAGGGTTTACATTTTTTTTTATCTTCTTCCCTATTCCTTTACAAACCCCCTACAGGGGGACCTACAGTTTAAGGTACGTTCCGAACTACCAAGAGCAACGGCTTTAAATCCACTAATTTGAAATATTTTCGTGAGAAAAATGTTCAATTTTCTATGCATCCTATTCCAGACAAACAATTTCAGGTTTTTCCCAGGTATTTCTTAATTTTTTCCATGTATAATTAAATAAGATGTCATCATTTTTAGTTGACTGAAATTTTAAGGCTTTCCAGACTTTCCAGATGAGACAAGACTCTGCTATTATTGTTCATTATTTTTTAATCACTCAAATTTCATATTTATTATTTTTAGAGCATCATATACAAAATTCGGAAAGTTTCGTATTTCCATTTTTCTACTTACTTGTAGAAAAGATGTAATAGGCTAGAAAATAATGAAGGTTGGAGGGTTGTGAAGAATTTACTGAAAATTATTTGCATTTTAATCATACTCCATCATAATTTATAACTAACGTTATATTGTTCCGAAGAGGTTCCGTGCTTGAAGTGAAAAAGGGGTCGAAAGTGGGCTTGGTTCGCGTTTTCTAAGGAAAGATATCGAAATATAATGAAGGATCCATTTACAAGTAAGATTGCGTCAGGACTTCATTACCCGTGATTTTATCGCGAGCGGTGCCACGCATTCCTAATGAGAGATGGTCATTCATTTTAATATCCATTAAATGCAAATCTCACGACACAAACGTTTATTCGTATTTCGAATTATTCCACCAACTCGTCGTAATTAAGTTTTCCGAGGGTTGGATATAGACGGCCTCACTGAAGGAATCATACTTTCCTCATCCTCAAATATTATCTAAAAACTTTCGGGAAAGTTAGAATTCGAACAAGAATCTTACATTTGATATGAATGAAAATTGTAGATGGAGTTAACTAGAGATTCTTGAAATGAATCTAAAATGTTTGGAAATGTTAATCAAAGTATTCTTCCATGAACAAAGATTCTGAGAAAAATATCCGAATAAACTTTAAAAAATTTAATGTATTCTAATTACAAATTTCGAGATGACAATATGATACACACGATTATTGACACCACGTGCGATAAAGTTTAATTCCACGAAAAATTGCTTTAGAAAGGAATTAAAACGAATGTGGACAAGCATATTCAATATGTAAATAACCATTATTTATTAACTGTTTGCATCCATATTTTACAGTCTATCATAGACATCACCATTAGCAATGTAATCATTTATTGAAAAGAACAAATAAGCAATTACACCATGAAACATTTAGTTTAAATTAAACAATGAAGAAACGGAATATTTTCGGGTACTAAAAACTGATAATTTGAATGTAAGGATTACTAATTCTATAGGAAGACTTAGTACTACAACTAGTATGTATAATTACTTGAAACTGGGTATTTAATATTGGAAGTTGTTATCAAAACAAGTAAAAAGGGCAAATACTACTATCCTTGGAAATAAAAATAGTAACCACAATCACTTCACAAAAAAATTGGGATTTATATTAGAACGCATTTTTTATTGCTAAGGAGCTACAACCAAAAGGAATCCTTCTTGTTAGAAAGGAACCAAAAATGATATATTTGTTCCAAAGGACATTCCAGTTGAATCTTCAAAGGAACCCAATTTAAATGAAAATTTGACCGAAGAACCTATTTTTCACATTACCCAATTTTTTATGTCAATGAAATAAATCAAAATATATAATCCCAAGTTTACCAACCCCGATTTGCAAGAAGTTGGTTTGTGATTGCACTTTCATGTTCTCTTAAGGAGCCCTTTTAGGCTTCCACATGCTTCTATTGGAGTTCAAGTTCTAAAAGACACCAATTTTTATTTAAGCCGCAACTTTAATGAACCCTCAGTTTTTTATGTGTTTTTATGACCATATTAATAAATGTAAATACACATTTCTAAACATTTTAATTACTGTTATTGTTGTCCCTGTTCATCTTCTGCATCAATTGAACATATCCACTTTACTTTTAGAAGCTCAGCGCCCACGTGGTTAGACTAATTACATATCCGGCTGTGAAAGTGTACCCACTCGTACAAACACAAACTTACAAAGTGTATCTCGCGTTGTGATGGTTACGCGTGTAGTGTCACGGAACACTGAGCTGTCGATATGTTCGATATAGGAAGGCTTGATACGAGCATGCAGTTAAGTACGCATTTGCAGGTGTGCGTATCGGGTACATAGAGCGCTGCCCTCGTTGAAGTATTCCCAATGCGTGGCTACTTGACGTATTTCAATTAACCATATTGCCGTGGGTAATTTCGCCCGCCAAATGTCAAACAAGCTCACCGATATTACGAGGACGTATGCTGGGCTGGCCAAGCGCCGCACTGTTGTCGTCTAAACCCATTGTTTTGTCCCAAATACCTTCTGCGTTCATAACCCAACAATCCGGCCGATATGACGAGCTTTTAAAATCGACTCTAATCGCGGCATTTGGAACGAGCTTTCTAAAAGCTTTTTCACCATAATATAGGCCGAAGAGTTTTTCTGATATTGCAAATCATTAGGTAATTGATCCATCTTGTTTCTTTAGAATAATTCATTATTTTGATGAGTCCGATTGGCAAGGTTTTGTATCAAAGAGGGCGCTAGTTTATAATACATTATTTCAGGGTTGCCGCTGGACCTGAAAACCGGAAAAACTGAGAAAAGAACGAAAGTTTTATGAGACCAGGACAAACCAGGAAATGAATATAAATTTATTTTTTAAAACCAGGAATTTTACAAGCTTTTATAACCCAAAATCTTTTCAATAACCATTTCAACAGTTTAAAAAAAATAATTACTTGAATGTTTATAATTTTTAATTGCATAACTCAGTTTATAATACGTAATTCGGAAATATTTTAATTACAAATGTTTAATTTTGTATTTTAATTTTGAGGCATACATTTTTTATTTAAATTTTTTTAATGCAGCTTTGAAGACTTATAATATTAAAAATTAGTATCTTTAGTTAATCAAATGTGAATATGAATAATGATGATCTTTTAAATTGAACTATATATTAGTTGAAAATTTAAGAATTTCTAGTTTTAAACTTTAAAAATTAAATTTTTTATTACAAAGTCTAAGTTGTTATACAATTGTAAACACCAGATTGAAACTCCATAAAATATTGTTAATTTTAAAATATCTTTCAAATAATGTACTTATAATGAAAGTGATTTGATTAAAATTCAAAATATTGATTCATGTAAAAACAGTAATTATAAATTGAATATAGAAAACCAAACAAAAAACTAAACTTTGAACGTTATAATTTTAATGGATCTGTTTGACAAAATTAAATTTAAAACTAAAATGATTGAATTTTGATTTATAAAAAATATTGAACACCTATAATTCCTAGACAAAAATTTGAGTAAGTTGAAGAGCTATTGAGAGGTTATGAGAAGATTCATAATTCATTTGAAGTTTGAAATGATTTCAAATAATTAAAGCGAAGTTTCTAGGTATACCGACAAAATCCGGCTAATCGTGCCGAATTTCGTTGAGAATAGCCCACGGCCTAATTTAAAACAAATAATATATTTTTGCAGACTTCGAACAAAAATTTAGAATTTTTTCAAGAATTATGAAAAGCTTCAAAAAGAATAAAAACATTTTCTTAAGAGTTCTAAGAAAATTGAAAATGACTTTATATTTAAAAAAATTAATTTTAAGAGAATATTTAAAAAGGAATAAAAAGATTTTCAGAATTATCAAAAATGAATGTGGGAGATTTTGAGTAAGTGTTTGTAATTTTTCAGGATTCAAAAAATAAAATTACGAAGAATTCGAATCATTTTAATAGACATTTGGAAGTTCTGAAAAATTTTTTAAAATAATGTAATATTTGAATAAGTGTAAAACAATATGTAGATGTTTCAAGATTTTAAAATACACTTTTGAACCTTTTTTAGGATTTTCAAATTGATTAAAATTAAAATAATTAAAATTTTAATTTAAGAAGTGCCTAGTTTATAGAAAATATAGAATCGTTCTATTTTTAATATTTCTTGCTTAAAATTATTTGCAGCTCTGTTTTTAATACTTCAAATGAAAAAAATGTTCAGCTTTAGAGTTTTATTTTTTTATTTCATTGGCCGTGAAAAAGTTTTGCGAACCGGAAAAAAACAGGTAATGCCCGGAAATTTTTTATGTGATTAAAACGGCCGCCCTGATTTTGCAGGAAAAATTAGAAGATTCCAGATGTAGCCACTTAGATATAACTTTGCAAAATTCACACTCTTTCCCCTATTCTCCTCTTTACCCATTTTAAAAAAAATTCCTCTTTTTTCCCGACTTTCAAACAATCTACTCTTTAGTGTTGTTTTCTACACACAATGCCAACTGAATTGATAAAACCCGATACCAAAATCAAATTATTTTTAACCGGAAAGTTCAACTAATTAGTTCAAAATCATCTTTCTTGGTTAAATATTTTGGCAGAAGAATAACCTTTTTTGGTTGAAAATTAAACTATTTGGTTCAAAATCAAATATACTAAAATGTGTCCTCTTGATTCTGTCACCTTCACATCGGAGTGCAATGAACAGACTTCGGTTTTTAATTAAAGAATCTCGCTTATGATTATTTATTAAAAAAATACAGACATCAATGAACTTGGAGAGTTTCTAGCTTTACGCAATTTATATTAGTTTTTTTTTGTTTACCAAACAACCCTTTCGAAAATTTGTGTGAAATTGAAGCTTTGACAAAACGAAAAACAACTAAGGGGATGAGGATGACTAAAAGAGAATAGCTAGTTTCAGGGACCCGAATCCAGTAAAATGAAAGACACTCGAAACGAGGTACGTGAACGCGCCCTCGATAATGACAGAAAATTACTTGCTCCCAGCTTACACAGCTAGCTTACCCAGCACTTAATTCAATTCAATTGCGATACAGTTCAATAATTCGATTAATTAAAAAATATCGCAGCGTCGCTCAACGCTCTACAATGAAAATAGTATTTCAAACGTCCCGCCAATATGGAATAAACCGAGAAAAAACAATCGGAACACGCCCTTGTGCCACAAGCGAGAACCACTGCCACTGACAGCGTGTGCTCTGCGATTCAAATTAATTGACACCGAGTAACGTTACATACATGCCACTCGATATTCCCGCATCATCTGTGATTACTTAATTATGAGCTTTAAGTGCACGAGAGACTCTTCCCGAAAAAAAGAAGAGTTCAGATCTGCTTTTGCCAACCGTGAATTTTTGCGGAAAATACCGTTCTACAAACTTGATCGGCAAGGGTTCCAAAATGCACTCTACTCTTTAAAAACCCCATTATCCGAGGGTAATAGACAATCGTGCTTTCGCAATATTAATTCGTCTCGCTTCGAAAAGTAGTGAAAACAAGAAAAAATTGTGCTTCTATTTTTATTAGCGACTTACCAACGTAGACAAAATTTGACAATGAATTTTGAACTGAAGACAATTGAAATTCGAGTATCTTAACTTTTATTTTTAAACAGGAAAATACGTTATGTATCGTGGCTGCTCTAATATTCATAATTGGCATAGTCGGCTAGGGCATAGTAAAAGTAGATCAAAAATAGATTTAAATAGTTATTTGTTACTTTAATAAAAAGAGTTTATATCTTGAAAAAATACAAATCAATGAAAAAGATTACACATGCCTGAAAATAATGGGGTCATGTCAGTTTTTGGTAAGTGGAGGCTCATTTCCGAAGTAAATTTTTACGTAGAATCCGAATCCGTGTTCAGAATTGGCCCATCGCGTCAGAATTTGAAGAGATTTGAGGTTATGTACCCAAAAAATGGCGTTTTTGGCTACATTTGAGGTTGCGTACAGAAGACATAAATTTTTTGGGGATTTTTTCATTAGTTGTATCATATAGCACTGCTATTTCTCTTTAATTTGAGAGTCGCAGACTTCAATTACCATTTTTCTTTACCAAGTTACGCCAATTTGAAATTACGAGAAATGTCCCATTTTGTCTTGAGCATTTGCTTTAAATACCACAGGCCAACATGGTTTTGTTGTTGGAAAGTGGAGGGTCATTTCCGAAGTGATTTTTTACGTAGAATCCGAATGCGGGGTCAGAATTGGCCCCTCACATCAGGATTTTAAGATATTTGAGGTTATGTACCCAAAAAATTGCGTTTTTGGCTACTTTTGAGGTTATTTACGGAAGACATAAGATTTTTTGGGATTTCAACAACCCCGAACACTTCCAAGTACAAATTTTCCAGAGAAAACACCTGGTAGAAAATGTCGGCCTCAAAGTATTTAAAGAAAATGCTCCACTTTCCAACAACAAAACCATGTTGGCCTGTGTTATTTTCACTGTGCAAGAGCCGAAAAAATAGATTGTTTATAATATAGAACACTTACATACTAAAATTTCAATACTTTCAACATTACAGTTAGCAATGTTTATATTTGAAAAATCTCTGTTTTAAAATTATTATCGAAAATTATTTAATTAGAATCACTTCTAGTATAAAATTAATAATTTTTAAACACTTTGTGCTCAAAACATTTAATTTGAAAGGGATAAAAGCAATGATTTAACTATAAATATTAAGCATGTTTAAATGTACAGTCGTCGAAATTTGCCAATTTTCAATGCTTCTAATTTGAAATTGTCTAATTAAAAACGGTGTGAAAAATTTAACATGTAGAAAGTATAAATATGAATCAATATTTCTTTTTAAGATTTCTCATTTTTTCTATACTGTAATTAATAATTTGAATGTAAATTTGAAACTCCGGTCTTCAATGCACTTAAACTTAAATTAAAAACAGTTTGAGTACCTTAAATATTTTATACTAAAAACATTCAATTTGATCAAGTTCAGCAAACAAAAATTCTAGCTTGAAAGTTTCATCTAAATCCTTAATAGTTTATTCCTGAATACTCCTATAACAATTGGAAATTAAAACGGAACGATTTAAAACATTTAACATTTAACTGTTCAATTTTAAACATTTAATTTAGCAGTTCATCAAATGAAAATATACAATCTTCTAATTAATTAACTTTGGTTTCAAGTTATTAAATTGGATAACAACTTTTGACTCCGATGTTCACATATTCAACATAATTTAAATTCTTTCAGCTACAAGTTTTTTTTTAAAAAGAGTACTTATGCATATTGTAGTTTTAAGCTGAATAACTTTATAGATGTAAAATTAACAATTAATCTTATAATAGATTTTATGCTTTCACGATGATTCATTTTGATAAAAAGAGATATTTCGGGTTTCACTCGTGTAAAAAACTACGAATTGTTTGCCGACGTTTCGTGAACATTACAGTTCACATCTTCAGGGCTGACCTGAAACTGAGGAATCAGGTCATGATGTTCTTAGGTATACTTTCTACGATGCCTGTGATTGGCCAGAGCGCCCCACCGTGGGGACTGGTCGAACTTCATTGGCCAATCAAGTATTTTTTTAAAAAATCCGGGAGAACGCAAAGCCAAATCGGATTGGTATTATATCCATTATCCCTATTGATGTTATTAGGGTGTTTTAAGATTTCGATTGCTTCTCTATGTTTTCTTGGAAATTTGTTGTGTGCTTTTGCAATGACTGTTGTTTTATCAAATAAAATGTTATGATCTGTTTCGATATGATGCTCAGCTAGTGCTGATTGCGTGAAGTGTTTTAGCCTGACTTTACTTTCATGTTCCTTCATACGTTGGCTCACCGCTCTCCCGGTTTCTCTAATATAGACTTTGCCACAAGAACAAGGGATTTTATATACTCCTAGATCACTGAAGGGTGCCTTTTTATCTTTAGGGTTATTTAGTAGTTGTCCTATTTTCCCAAGTGGTTTAAATATGGTTTGGATGTTGTGTTTGTTGAGAATTCTTCCTATTTGTTCTGTGACACCTTGGATGTAGGGTAAAGTGGTGGTCATTTTACTCTCTCTTTCCTTCGTAGGTTGTGTTGACTTGCTTTTTTGAGTGTGTTTTTTTATTGATTTATCAATTTGTTTGTTTGTGTAATCGTTCTGTATTAGCATTTGTTTAACGTTTTGTAATTCCTTCTGTAAGTTATCTTTGTCTGTTATGGAGACAGCTCTGTATACAAGGGAATTGATGACCGATTGTTTTTGAGATGGGTGATGGTGGGAGGAGGCATGTAAGTATCTGTTTGTATGCGTGGGTTTTCTGTAAACTTCATGTCCTAATGTGTT
>NC_046662.1:83418104-83422205 GCF_010883055.1 Belonocnema kinseyi | reverse complement strand
TCCATGTCGCCAGATGACAAATGTGTCATCAACGTAACGGAACCAGAATTCTGGTTTAAGTTTGACTTGGTTAAAGATTTTAGTTTCTAGATGTTCCATAAAACCATTGGCTATTACAGGTGAGATAGGGGATCCCATTGCTGCCCCTGAGGTTCGTTCGTAGAATTGGTTATTGAACGAGAAGTAAGTATTATTGAGACATTGTTCTATCGAAGGTATAAGCTCAGAAGGGAAGTTTGTGAAAGATTTAATAATATTAATTGTATCTGAGATTGGCACTTTCGTAAAAAGAGATACTATGTCGAAACTCACTATGATGTCTTGGGGTTGAATGTGAATTTGTTGTATCTTTTTAATAAAGTCAAATGAGTTTTGGACGTGGGTGATGGAGTTTCCTGTAAAAGCATTTAGTTTTGCAGCGAGAAAACGTGCTAGGTTGTAAGTTGGTGAGTTTATTGCGCTGACGATCGGTCTGAGTGGAATGTTTTCCTTGTGGATTTTTGGGAGCCCGTAAAGTTTTGGGGAGACGGGATTAGTAGGAATTAAGTTGGATATTGTTTGGCTGTCAAGTTTAGAATCTTTGAGAAGAGTCTTTGTTTTACTGGCTATTGTTTTTGTGGGGTCCTTTTTAAGTTTTTTGTATGTATCGTCAGTTAGAAGGTCCATGATTTTGTTGTTATAGTCTTCTTTATTCATTATTACTGTTGTGTTACCTTTGTCTGCGGGTAATATTATAATATCTTTATTTTGATTAAGTTCTTTAATTGCGGTTTTTTCTTGTTTCGTTAAGTTTGAGGATGGAACTTGAGCTTGGCGTAAAATGTTGGCCGTCCTTCGTCGTATTTCATTTGCTTTTTCAGGTAAAAGGGTATATATTGTGGTATATATTGTGGATGTTTGTAGCTTACCTTGAGAAGTCCTGAGCTTACTAAAGGTGTTGGTTTGAGTAAGAATACTCTCCCCGTATACCTAAGAACATCATGACCTGATTCCTCAGTTTCAGGTCAGCCCTGAAAATGTGAACTGCAATGTTCACGAAACGGCGGCAAACAATTCGTAGTTTTTTACACGAGTGAAACCCGAAATATCTCTTTTTATCAATTGATCTGATAGTTCTCACCTAAATTTACAAAGGGGACAAAGGGGAATTTTTCAAGAATAGGGAAGAAGGTCAATTTCAAAAAAGGGGAAACTCGGGGGTATAGTATGACAAGATTTTGATTTGGAACCGAAGTAAGAGAACCAAAGAGTTCTTCTCAACTCTTTGGAGGAATTTTTTAATGGAAAATTAAAAAAATGTCTGGTTAAATCAAACATAATTCTGGTTAAATATGCCCTGCCTATTTTTTCTGGTTAAAATAATCATTATTCTGAATATTTTAATCAAAATTTCTGGTTAATTTTACCAGGATTCTGATTCCTCTAATAAGAAGAAAGTAAGGGAATATTTAATCAGAATTATGGTTCATTTATCTAGACATTTTTTTGAGTGAAGATAAAGAACGCTGGCAAGAAGTCTAGAAGGGACATAGATCCAAAAATGTATATAAATATTTGTAAATAGTAATGATAAGAAATAAAAAATATGTATGTGATGATATTGTAAGAAACATAGATTATGTAAGCCCTCAGGCGATCCATTATGAATAAAGAACTATAGATAAATTTGTAACAGAAATCGCGTGCTTTCAGAGGAAATTTAGTTTTAAAAAGATCTGAAATCTGATCGTAAAGGGAATAGTCTCGAAAGTCGTGATGAATTGTAACAACAATAATAAGAATCGCAATACAAACTGGAATCTCAAAGAAGGCTCGAGAGTATTCGTCTCATTGACAAATGGCGACTGAAGTGAGGTTTTCTTCTTCCTGCCGTCATTCAGGATATTATAATTCGCTGGGGTATCGGGATAATAATAATAACGCGTTAATTAAAGCCGTTGATTTATGCGCCTTTCATATTGTAATTACCCGCCGAACTCGACTCGACTTCGAGCGAGCAAACCCGAGAGTCTGGAGACAATCTTTCGCTCGCCGGAAGGGTAATGAGAATAAATTAATTAATCAAGGCGTAATTAATACCAGCTGTAAACCCCACGCCACTTCAAGCACTTTTAAAGTGCATGGATTTAATTTTTATCCTTGCGAGTTAATGCACATTTAGCGATTTAGTATACTCAAGAAACACGATCAAGACCATGCGTGACCAAATAATATTTATTATACTTCATTTTTAGCAAAATGGTCCATGAAAATTTATTAATGTGTCAATGATTTTCCAATTTATTAATATTTGATGTCATAATTATTTCATAGTATCATTTCTATTGACTGATTTACAATATCGATTATTATTTAGTGCATAATTAGCGTGAGTTATATTTATGAAAATAGCATTATTACCATTTTTATTTATCGGTTTATTGGTTTTAAATATTAATTCTATTTTATATTAAAGTGTTTGCTGTTGTAGTGATCAACTATTTGGCTAACAGGGAAAACTAAGTATGATCTCCTTACGTATTTAAAACCTGTATTCAAGATATTGATTGTTTTTAGAGCGCTATCTGAATATGGATCAGCTACATAACTTCTTTCCTGTTTAGTAAAAGTTTTATGCTTCAATTATATGCTATTTTAAGATTGCAAAAATCGTAAAAAAGAGTCACTGTATTCACTGTTGGCAAATTAGATTGCGTACGATAAATATAGTCAACAAAAATGTAAATTTTTAAGAAGTAAGTCGATTTTGGAATCGATTAGTCTTTGATTTGTTTTTAACAATAGAAGGAGGAGGCATAAGAGAATCGGGTTAACGTCGGCTATGAGACCCAGAGGTTAATGGCGCGTTTTTGCACCTATTTATGCTGTGTGTTCGTTTTCTCGCAGTTGACAATAAAGTAAGATAAATGTATGTCGGTAGAGGAAACCACTGTTCACTTGTCGGTTTCTTAGCATTAGGTTACACTAAAGGAATCAGGAATGCAGGAAACAAAAGTTTGCACTCAGAGATAAACTATTTGAAAATAATATTTAAAAAAATATTATAATTACAAACTTCACAGCCTAAAATTTACTTGAAACAGGGGGAACGACGTGATTTTACACAAGAACAGAGAAATAATACTGGAATAAATTATGCTTTTGAATGAACTTAATGTGGAAAAAGATTGAGTCTTCAAGCTGAACATGTTTAAACAAGAAAGAAGAATTTTCAGTTATATCTTTGAGTCTTCAAGAAAAAGAATCATTTTCAACCTAATAGTTCCATTTACAAACAGCAAAGATTTAAGTTTTCAAAAAAAATAGATAACTTTTTAACCATAAAGTTGAAGTTTCAATCACTACACAAAATTAAACCAAATGATTGAATTTTTATGAGAAAAAGACAACAGATGAATTTTTATTGCCAAAAATACGATTTATCAACAAAATAATTACATTTTTAAACGGAAAATATTAATTTTCATAAAAAAGTCCATTTATAATTTAATGACATTTTTCAGCGAAATATATCAATTTTGAAAAAAATAGTTTAACAAAGTAGTTCAATTATCAAACAAGCAGTTAAATTATTTAACAAAGATGACTTTTTAAGAAAATGGTTGAATTTTCAACCAAAATTAAAGTTTTAATTAAAAGAGATAGAATCGGAGTCAAAAATATAAAACAGTAAATAAAATAAATAAATAATAAATAAATAATCCTGAACCAAAAAGATCATAGGACATTTTTCAGTTAAAAATAATTAAGTTTCAACCACAAAATATAACTTTTCCACTTAAAGATGATTTTTTAAACTTAAAATGACCAACTTTCTATCTAGGAAGATGGATGTTCAACAAAACCATTGAATTTTGGAGAAAATAAATATTTTTAAACAAAATACTTGGCTTTTTTACCAAATAAATAAATGTTAAACCAAGCAGTCTAGTTTTTGAGCTAAATAAATCATGTGTTAGTCAAAAACGTACTAGTACGCAGGCAGAAAAATTATATATAATTTATATATAGTGTGAAGTTTTATATATAACATTAATTTTTTTATACCAAAAATGTATAAAATAAATGAATATTAAAAACTTGTGTTAAGTTTATATGTGT
>NC_046662.1:83392983-83418004 GCF_010883055.1 Belonocnema kinseyi | reverse complement strand
GATATAACACAAATCGCGAAGTAAATTACGTGAAGAAGTAGGTATTCATTTCTTTGCAAAGTTTACTTTACTAAGTTGACTTTACAAAATAAGATTGAATTTGGGACATTTTAGGAAGCCTCTTGAAGGGTTAGCAACCTTTGCAACAAAATCCACTAGGGCGTCTCAAATTGAGGCAGAAGAGGCTCAGCTCGTAAAGCACAGGAAGATGCATGTCGGGATATTAAGGCCATTATCGCCGTTGCATATTCATGCTGTATTATAATGAAAATACAGTTTATTACCGAAGATTAACAGCTTCTTACGACGACGTGCAGTTGCCACCGTTCTGGCCTTCTCCACCCCCCCCCCCCCCCCCCCCCCCCCCCCCCAACCGTTCAACTTGGTTTTCTTGGAGAATTGTGGCCAGTATTTCGAGGGGAAACAGTTTCGCTTTGAAAATCTGCCATTGCTGTTAGCAGTGAACGAGAGCACAATAATGCTCACTTTACGACGAACTGAACGTCAAGAAAGTGAAATACGAGATGAATCGTAAAAATTACATTAAATTTGATGCGAAGTGCGATTATGCTTTTATGAAATTTGATATAAATGTATTCATTAACATGCTATTAAAAATATGCGGCTTTGATTTTCTTAAAACGAATAAATATCATCCTTATTAGTTAAAACGAAATAATGGAGAGGCTTGACGTAATTAGTAGGCATTAGGCCGACTGAAAAAGTTACACGTACCAATTTTTCACCTGAAAAACTTTTTTTTGATCCGAAAATATCTGCCGATCCCACTTTCGATTTGAAACTTGAAAAGAAATGTTTTCTATTAGTTCAAAAATAATGGCAACTTTGTTATATGTATGGTTATCACTAGTGAAGGATAATATGAAATTAAAATTTTTTGAAAAAGTTGAACATGCCGACCCTGAAATTTCTTTAGCATGAACTAAAGAAACATTCTATGGGTCAGTTTTTCCATGAAAAGTTTTTTTCGTGACTCAGGAATTTTTTAATATTGGGATTTTACATTTTTTTAATATTGGGATTTTACATTTTTTTAAACATTTTGGAAGTTTTAAGAATCACAAAATTCAAACTAGAAACATAGCAGGTTCGAGATATTCAATTTAAAAAATTGTGCATTTAATTCAGTCCAAAAACACACGTTTTTCCGGATTATGGAAATTTTATCAGAAAAAAAGTTTGAAAACTAACCGGCCTAGTAGAAGCAGAATGTATTGGTCAGACATGTGAATCACAGAGCTCCAGTAGTACAAACCTTAAAACATTCTTTTTGTCAGTAAAGATAAATTAAATTACATATAAATATCTGACTTAAATCACTCGTTTTTCATATCATCCAGCCGTATGAATAATAACGCATTCATTTTAAATGATCCGATCTGCAAATAAACACATTATTATTACAGAAATATAAAGCGAAGGTTAACAGATTTGAGTGTGCCATAACTCTTTATTAATTGTAGCATTAAATAAAAAGCAAAATTTACAAATTAATTGCATTTTAAGCTTTTATGTGTCGTACTAATCAAGTGGTTTACGTAAAGCAGCACGTATGTCCAGATATCAGGCCTCGAGCTCATTTGAGAAATTAAAAGGAATACCAATACTAGCATAAGACTTGAAAAATAGTAGCAAAACAGTCTCATGAAATTTTTGAAACTTAATGTAGAGGGGACAACTATTTTTTAAATCTTTTAAACATAATATATGTAATTCTCTCGTAAAATAGCGTTAAATCACTTTAAGTCATTTCCAATAAGCATGAAATTCCTGAAAAACTGATCTTTTTCTTCAAATCCCTTGAAATCCTTACAAATACATTAAAATCTAATAATCTCTTTTGCAACCCTATGAACTTCTTAAATCTGATAAATTCCTTTGGAACTCCATTTTTTTTAAGCCCTTGAAAGCTATTAAAATTCCTTGTAATATTTAAAAAAATTTGAATTAATTTTGAAAGCCTATGTATCTCTCAAATATTTAAAGATCTCTTAAAATCTCTTAAAATTTTGTAAAAACCGTAAAAATCCTTTGAAACCTCTTAATCTCTAAAAATGCACACTGCATTCTTTCAAATTCTTCGAGATGTTCAAAATCTGGGAAATCCCTAGGAATTTGATGAAATACCGTAAAATATTCTGAACTTGTTGACACCATGAAATCCGTAAAAATATCTTGAAATACTTATCATTCCCTTAAAATTTCGTTTCATTCAATTTACTTCTTAAGTTTCTCTAGAAATTCTTAGAAAGCCCTTGAAATCAGTAAAAAGCCGTTAAAACTCATTTGCAACTGTTTAAACTTTTGCGTTCTCTTGCAATTTTCTATTTGAAGATGACGGACAATTCACTTTAGCCGTTTAGCGAAAATGTTTAAGAATATGATTATTATAAGCAAAGTGAACAAATAGTTTAACTAGCGAGCACTTCGAGAGTCTGAAGGCTGGCATATGTTAAAACAAAACTGAAATTGAACAAAGATTTAAGAATAATTGCATTCAAATGCAAATGCAGAACGTATCACTTTTGAATATAACAACTCTATTTCAGCTAGGAATTAAATTTTAATTTTCCTATAGAATGCATAATTCGTCACTTAAGTATGTTGAGAGAAACTATGTGTAGCCCTAGTAAGCTACAATATTAAAGCTGGTGAAGGCAGAAATCGCTTATTTACAACGAGAATGGTGTAATATGCTCGCCGGAGGCCATATTTAGTTTACGGCGCCAGGATATAATGTCTTTTTAGGTACGTTAATTAACAGTATTCATTTTGCACAAAGGTTTCTAATTACGCACTATATGGAGCCATAGACTTAGTACCGCGGTTGGCAGTGAAAATGATGTCCAACCGTATCTCATTCAAAGAATCGGATCTTTCGTGGAGTACCAAATTGCTATCGCGAACAAATTTTGATCGATTAATTCATAAATTTTTCCAATAGATCTTATTTGATTCAGAGTGATTAGAATTCGAATTTCCAAAAGCAAACTAGATTAGTTTACGACTTATTCGTATTGCGAGGACAGCCAATAGTTGTCCACCCAACTCAGTTAGCAGTCGCATTAATTAATTATAATTAAGTTTAAGTTGACGTAGCCGTAGAGGAGCAAAGCAGTAAGCAAGGCAGGTACCTACGCGACTGGCATTTTGAGCATTACCGATATTATGCAGATTTCACACAACCCCTGCTTCTCCTCTCTTCTCGCACTTTCCCTTTTACCCCTAAAGTCTATCGCTCCACCTACCATGTCCCTTCATTCACCTATAGCCACGTAGCAGTTGCCAAGCGAGTCGGAGAATGAATTATTTACTTATTTACGGTATATAAACACGAATTCGCGACTAAAGTGGCATAGAAATAGATTATACGGTTCTCTGAGCGAGTTCGGGAAAAGGGTATAAGAAACGGGATAATAATAAAAGTTTTGTCGCTCTTCTCAATCGGGTGTTTTGTTCCGGATAAAGCATTCTGTTTGAGAAAAATAACCAGAGACTAATAATGAGGGAAGATAATAACACTATAAGGAGGATATCATTTATTATGTAATTAAAATTAGATTTAGGTTTGTACAATAAAATTGATTTGGGAATGTATAATAGGGGAAATTACACCTTTAGGAATTTTTTTGAACTTATGTTCCTCTTAGTATTAGGCCATTGCCAAACTTGTAATATACTACAGTAATAAGCTGTGTTTTCAATCATTCTCGAGAAAAAGGTTTTTTAAAATATCCAGACATATCGCATGGACCGTGATGCGAGCCTTTCAATTGCCGGTTACATCTGGTGGCAGTGCTCCGAGTCAAGGTGTCTGATAATTATCGCCCACCAAATTCAAGGTTATTTCCCGGTTTCCCTGGTTCTAAGGTGTTCAGGGCTTCTGACAAATTATCACATATCCTTGTATTCTGTGACTGTTTGAAAAGAAGTTTAAGTTGTATAAGGGCACGCATGACTGGCTGATTTTAATTTTTGTTTTGTTTTAATAATGCAATTTTATTCATTCGATTTTAGATGGGGCACTAAAGCACTGTTCTCAGTTACATTCCAAGTTAAAAATTAATGAAATTGTACTATTCAAATTGAATAAAAATTTTAATGAGTCAGACGGATATATCCTTTTATATTTTGAAATATTTTACAAAATGTAAGTATAGTATTTACATTTGCCAAATTATAAACCTGCCGAATATAAAACATGTAATTGGTCACGTTGCAAATTGACACATGTCCTTCATTATCTGTCTTAATTGTCTGCGCGGCTTTATTTAACATGACAGTAGAAATTTTTTTATAAACATGTCTTTGATGAATTATATATTGTATTTTAATTTAAAACAACATTTAGATACAATTCTAATTTCTTTAATATTAGCAATTAGGTATTGATTAATCATTGAAAGGTTATTACTAAAAACAGTCTAAAGCAAAATTTACTTAATATTGAAGTAAATGATTTTTATAATAGTTATGTCTCATCTTTTTCAGTAATTAATCAATAATTAATTGAAAATAGCAATTAAATAAAAAATTATATCTGAGACTTATTGCCTTATGATAATACCAAAAATACGCAGATCTTATTGTACTTATTTTAAGTGGATCGTTTAGTATAATCTTCAAAAATAATCGTAAACGATTATGAAAATAACTTAGTTTAGTAAAACTTAAACATATTTACATTTTTAGTTTATACTTTGTTTCAATTTACAAAAATAATTTTCAATAAATCTTTATTCAATAGCCGTATAAAACCAACAAGGTCATTAATAGTATATTACATCAAAAGTAGGGTGAAGCACATCTTTACACGTGGTGCGCAATGTTCGCAGTACGAGTAGTAAAACGTCCTTGTGAACATTAAATTCTACGTGGAGACTTGTTATGTTATTGACATAACAAGTCTTGACATGTTATGAAACTGTAGATCCTCCTGAAAAGTGGATATTAGATAGCCCTTTATCGAAATTGTGCGAGAATGTCCTATGAAGTAAATGACTTTTAACAACGATAATGATCACTCGTTGAACATTCAATTAAGTGATGTAATTCTGTCCCCTTAATCAGTAAAGATTTCTGGAGCAATCAGAGGATATTCCATCTTAAATTTCAGTGGCTTACTGAAACTTACATTAATTCGCTTTATCTGACTGTAATAACCAAAATCTGCAATGTCAACTACGAAGAAGCATTAGTGAATTTTGAACAAACATAGGATTTCAAAAAGTCGTCCCCATAAAGTCTGGAAATTTTGAAGCGACAATAACACTTATCAGTTATTTAAATTTATCATTAAAAATTAGACGTGATATAGTCATAGGTAATATTCAATAGGTAATATTACGATATTTCTATGAAAAACAATATTTTCACTGAAAAATAATGCCATTTATAATATCATTGCGATATTCTAGAAAGTACAAAAGATATTTTCGTTCAAGATCTATTATTTCATTCTTGTGTAATACTTTACAATAGAAGATGTAAAATTTACTAGTCGAAGCTTCCTAAAATAAAAATTAAGCTTACTTGGGTTGCAGAAAATTAAGAAATTTAGAATATTATGACATTTTAGAACTTCTCAAATTAGAAAAATATAAAAATAGAGCAATTGCAATTCGAAATGTTGGAAAAATAGAGTAAAAATGTACACAGCAGATTTTCAGAGTGCATGCACATTGTAAGCATAAGAATTCGAACAATTTAAAAATAATGATTCATAATTCTATCAACAACATCCTATAATTTCTCCAGCTCTGCATTACATTGAAAGCTGTATTTCTTATAGTTGTAACTCGCCTCGAGCATTGAGTATCTGAATGGATACAGACGGAGGAAATGAGTAGATTACTTATCTGGCAACGTGGTTTACTAATTTATTCGTTAGTCAACGATTTTGGATTAGAGTCGAACGAACACAGTTCAAAGAAATATTGAAACAGTTCACATCTAAAACTCAGGGATTTGAGCTTAAAGCAGGCAAAAATTCATCTGAATTTAAATAAAGTTTCTCTGAACTTAAAAAAAAGTATGATTAAATTCTAAAATTGACCTTCTTAAGTTTAGATAAAGTTTTTTTTCAACTTAAGCACATTTCTGAATTATAGCAGCAAACATCCCCAGCACCGAGAGTCTCCTTTACATCCACTAAGTAGCTTTGTCGAATTGGTGCTTATAAGGCTTCAGCGCGAGACAGTTCATTACGATGATGTCGCTCTTAGAGGACCTTAATTAATTCGGCGAAACGCATTCTGTAATGCAACTCAAATTGCAACTCGTTATCCATTGGTAAGCTGAACCTACTCTTTGCTGAATCATTTTAAAAAGCATCGCTTGTTCCCTTAAAGGGTACTTTAGAATCCATTTAGTAATTCCTATTTATACCAATTATAATAGGGGTTTGAGTTTAATTTCATAAATAAAAAGACGCATAAACACGAAGACTTTTTATTTCAGGGGAGAAAGGGCTTCCCTGAAGGAATCAAACCGTTTTCATTAAGGTAATCCAAGAGCTTAATATTATATTTGATAAAATGCTTTATTTAAATGAAGCCAATTGGTAAAATAAGAGTAAACAAAAAACTTACTCTCCAAATTACCTGCCTTTTTCCAGAACAATTTTTTATTTTCCTCGACCATTGATAATTAGAGAACGGCACTTGAAGTTAGTAAAATTTTTAAAATATAATCTTTTTAAAAAGGCAAGGTTTCTATAAAAGGAAGAATTAAAAAAAAAGTTCAACTTCAAACTACAACTGTTGCACATTCAAATAAGCATTTGAATTTTTAAGCCAAAAAGATAAATTTTTAGAACACAGGTTAATTTTGAACAAAAATAGATGAATTTTCAATCCAAAAAGTTGAATTAGAAAAAAAAGAAACTGAACTACGACCAATAACCATCGAATATTTAAATAAGCAGTTGAATTTTCAAGTCAACAAAACAAATTTTTCAGAAATCAGTTGAATTTTCAACACAAAAAGTTTACTTTATAAAATAAGGTTAATTCTCGACAAAAAACGTAATATAAGATATTTAAACAAATAAAAAAACTGATTTGAAACAAAATAGTTAAATTTTCAACCTAAGTGGAATTTCTAACAACAACAAATTTAATAATCGTTCAATTTTGAACCAAATAATTGAATATTCAACCTACAAACACGAATTCTGAACAAAAAATGTAATGATAAATATTTCCAAAAAGGATGAACTTAGCATCAAAAAAGATGACTTTTAAAACGAAAAAGACGAATTTTAAAAAAGAAAAAAGAATTTTCTACCAAAAAAAGATACATTTTTAAACAAAAATGGAACAGTTAAATTTTCAGTACACTTTCAAGCTACAAGTTGAAGTTTCTGTGAAACAGTTACATTTTTAAACAAATATTTTTTACTTTTTAGAAAAAAGTTAATTTTAAACCAAATAAAGAAAATTTGCATTTTCAACAAAATAGTTCAATTTTGAACTAAAGAAATGAACCGTCTGTGAAAAAAATTTATTTTGAATAAAAAAATTTTAACTAAAGAGATGATAAACAACCAAGATGATGGCTAACCAACAACATTATTTTTTGACGAAATAGTAAAACTCTTAATCCATCAATTTTCAACAAACAATACAATATAATTGATATTTCAATAAAAAAGTATTTTTATTTTAAATAAGAAACAGTAGACTTTAACCAAAAAAGACGAATTATCAACAAAAGTTGAATCCTCAATTGAAGAAGATTAAATAATAAAATAGAACAGAATTCCCTAAATTTTAATTGAAAAAAAACTAAAAATTCTTAAGTTTTCGCTGACTTTCTCTGACCAAGAAACCTCCCTGACACTTCCCTTATGTCGAGGTTATCTACCAGACTGCACTGAAAAAATCCATCAATTATATTTGCGGATTACAACAAGAAATAAAATGTAAAATCTAAGACATTCAGCCTTTATATCATTTTACCAATACTCTAAACAACTCAATCACAACATTTATTAACAGCTTAAATTCACTTTTCTTCAAAATACTAGGTGCTTCCTTATTTCAAAGAGAGAAACAAAAGAAGTGAAAACAAATTTACTTTGATCAATTAAGTAACAATAATTGTAATAGATTCCTATTTTACCCCGTCCCAAGAGAGTGCTTCACCAGTCACAATTAATATCGCAAACCGAAATAATTATTTTGTTTATGCCATCATGCAATTGGCCACGGTTGCAATCGTGGACGACGTCGTTTGGCCAGCGCAGTTTGTCATTATAACAAATTAGTATCTCTCATGTGTACGTGCAATGTGCAGATGCAAATAAATTCTCGGAATGTTGAGCGCACGCGCATCGTAGAAAAAGAGATGAAACAGAAAACCCCGATTAAAAAATAAAACTAGAAAAAAAAAAGAAAAAAGATTGCGGCACCGAACCGGGGCAAAATGTTTCTGGCATGGGATATAATGGGTGCATCGCACAGGAATATAATGAGATTTTACAGTGCAATTCACATAAAGCATTGGAAACAACGAATGGGGTGGGGGTGGAAAAGGGGCGGAAAGGGGGAGGGAAGTGCGAGAGATAAAAAAGACTGCGCCTAAACACATTATTTCTGTCCCGCACCCCCACTTTGAACCCCTTTATATCCCACCCCCATTCCAACTATCTCTCTCCTTTCCACTTCGATCTACCCTATGTTTCACCCCTTTCCCACCCACTCAAAACCCCAAACCCCACCTCATACCAGGATCCCCACATTCACCCACGCAGTTTAAAATGCAACGTAAATTATAACCTCCCTTTTTATCTGAATGCGCATTAATTAATCGCTTGATTAAAAGAGAGTCGCCCGTATTTTTGTGAAAGCACGTTTTACTGAGTCGCGCTTCGATAAGCTTGAATAATCGATTTCTTTTCGCGTTGATTTTCAATTTATGTTACTCAATTTCAATTTGCCTTTTTTTTGATAAAATTAGCCTTCTATTTATTAAAGGTATAACATGAAGGGCGGACTTTTGATGCGAAATTTCAGTTACATTACTATGATACTTTAGCGATTTTATGGGCGTATATTGATAATGAAAGTAGTTATACCGCAGTAAGTTTTATTACCTTGTAGACAATGGGTACAGATAGTAGCGAAAATTCTGATAGATTTTTGAGTTCCACACTTTTTAAAGTGGGAAATGTATCAGTGTTAAAATATAAACAAAAATTTGATTAGCAACTTTGAAAATAGATAATGGGAGAAAGAAATGAAAAACTGGATACCAAGAACCACATGTGATGCAGTGAGTGTAACAACATTAGAAATAAACTTCTGTTAAAGAATTTTGAAAAAAATCAGAATTGTAAAATTTTAGATTCATTTTCAACGACAATTGATAAAAAGTAAAAAATTGGATCAAATATGTTGACAAAGTTTAAAATTGCAGTTTCACTTCTTCTGAAGTTAAAAGCGCAAAACAAGAATAGGTGAAGTGAATACTTCTTAGAATTGGAGAATATAAAAACAATATGAAGATTATATGTTCAAGATTGAATTTTTACAAAGTATGAAACCCTATTTAGAGACTTAAAATTTCTCAAATTTCAATCATAAATGTTTCTAATGAAACAATTTTTAAGTTAGGAGAACTTAAAACTAAGGACCTACAAGTAAAGGCATGCAAAATTCAGAAATGCCAAAATATATTATATAATGTCACAATTAAGAAAAAATTTTAATTGGGAGTCACTAACATTCAATGGCATCCAATTTTAACATCTTTGCAATTGTACATTTTTTTGAAAATTTGACTACTTAAATTAAAAACATTTAAAATCAAAAAGTGTCAAGTGGATAACACGCACTGACGTTTAATATTAAACAGCTTCAATTAAAAAGTGTTTGATGGTAAAAACTCCATTTTAAAATTTAAAAAACCAAAAATGTTTTATCAAAATAGTGGGACTGTAACCTTTTTTAATAATACTATTGTACAAAAGTCAGTAAAAATTAAATTCTTTAATTTCAGTGAATATTTTAAAATATTTAAGTTCAGAAAATTTAAGATCAAAACATATCAAGTTTAACATTCGAAACTCAAATCCAGAAATAAACTTAAATTATGTAGTCAAAAATTTATCTGAATTCAGGTAAGATTTTACCTGATTGCCCCTAAGATTAATTTCGAATGTCAAATATTATATTTCACTACAATATTATTATGTTTCGAAACAAAATAAAATGAAAAAGATGCCATACGATTTATGTAATTTGTTTAATTATGTGTTCTAATTGATTATCTTTTCTAGTTAAACCCTGGAAAATTAAATATTATTGTGAGCATTTTATTTCGAAACCGACAAATTATTGATCGATTCAAGCTGAGATCTCCAGGGAACTCCCGAAAATGTAGTTCTTGAATGTAAAACATAATAATAAAACCAAATATTTTAGTCGGATCCACCGAATTATTTATATTTGGTGATGACATCGAAAGTTTTCCAGGGTCCATTAATACAGCTAATTTTCTCTAAACCCCCATAAGACCCTTAAAAATAATTTCAAATACTGTAAAAAAACTTCCTAATTTTTTTTAATCTGTTATAATCAATTAAAATATTTTGAAAGCCCGTAAAAAATCTTTGTTTGTTTGAAATTATTTGAAATTCCTCATAATTTTTACACCTATTGAAATTAGTTCAAATCCTTAGAGCAATATCAAGTTATTCAAAACCCAAAAATGAGTTCAACAACCATGAATGCGAGATTTTTTAAAAATTTCGTTACATCACGTTTTTCAGATACTTCTTATTAAGTCGGAAATTTGATTCGAGATTCCAAAGTAAGGGGTAAAGTTACAGTCAAACAGGGTAATTTCATACATGCAGGATAAATTCGAGCATTCCCAAATTGATAGTTTAAATTACGTAAGGTGGTTTTAACCGAAATCTAGAATCAGTTAAAGCCTTAACTGGTTCTAAATTCTAGTAAAAACCCATTAATTAATTTAAACTATCAATTTAAGAATGTCCTAATTTATACTACATGTCCTAATGTACCCCGATCGATGATACGTAGTATTTGAAAAAAAATTATCGATTTTTTTACATGAATATGAAAATATGGTCCATAATAGTAGAAGCCTCGTTGTAAAGAACATTTCAGTAAGAGATAATAAGGCAACAAGCTCACAACTCTGCCCCGGTTAACTCTCCGATGTGAAAAATATCGAGATTACAAAAATGTTGCACTTCAAGTTTGCTTTGAAAATGGATCTAGTAATCTGAGTTTTATTGAAAGCGGTAGCATGTAGATACAAAAGAATTATCGAAGGACTGATTCATCAATCTGTGTTCATAGGCGATAAAAAAACAAAGAGATCGATTGAAAGGTAAACGACGCGAATCCCTTTGTACGGTGCTATCATTCTTTTTGCCTGATCTTCCATAATTCCGACATATTTTCGTCGATGGGGTCCCGTGAGAGTGTGCTGTTTGCGTTCCAGTGGACGACGGGGGCGATATTCAGGCGCATGGAAGAGGCGAGAGCAAAAAAAAAATTATTGGCGGCACGAAATTCGTCGAATGCGCTCGCGATCCGGAGCTATTAGTCTGTCGATAATGATCAAAAAATGTGCTAAACAAAAGATTGCACGGATGGCGAGAGCCACCTCTTTTCGTGGGTCAGCCAGGCAGACCGAGAGGCTTTGCTGAAAGCTTTGACTGCCCTCTTCGCATTGGCGGCGTCCAAACCTACGGCGCTATATTTAAAAATTGGCGCGCTCTCCTGGAAACTTTCTACAAAGAGAGGGCCAGCCGGTTACATCGGGTTTATTAAAATCCGGTGCTTGGGCAGCCGCACGTAACGGTAGATAGGGCTTCACTATTTCGAGCTCAAATCTCCTTAAGGAAAAGTTACGACATTTTTAATTTCACCAAATTTTCATTTTTTTTCAAAACTAAGGGAACAGGTGATGCAGGAAGAGTAGGCGACTTTGGCAGCCAACGTGAATGAAAGATATCTCTGTGTTCTCTAAACAATTTTAAAAGAGAAAACTGTTTAATCAATTTAAAAATTATGGAAGTTATAAATGAGGCGTTCTCTAGAATCTAGATAAACCTTCTAAGTCGACTTAGGTTTTGTCACGAAATTAACAAAGAATCGTTTCAAAATTTGTCCTTACATACCAAAAGTACATTTTTTAGATTGTGAAAACATTTTTAGACCCATAAAATATCCTTTCTGGTTTATGAGGCAACGTAGCTGTTATTTCTGAAGAACGGATCAATGGTTCTGGATCTTTGAATTAGTACAAAGAGAAGTGTGGCTAGTAAAATTAAACGTTTTTCTTTTTATTGGATCGGGATATTATGTTAATTATTTTATAGAAATTTCAGTTGTAGAAATATAGTAAATCTGAGGTATCTAGTTCCAGGTTCCAGGGTATGAAGTCCATCAACAATGAATAATTATCATATAATATACAAACTAATAAATCACATGTATCGTGAATTATATATCTTCCCTTTCTGAATTATTCAATCCTGAATTATAGAGTTCAAAAAAAAATAATCGCACACATTTTTTAAATCTGATTATCCATTACAGGTAACGATTGTCAGAATGAACGCATTTTTCCACAAGAAAATGAAAATAATAATAAAGTAGATATTATTAATTGAAACATGAATCCGATTTGCTATTACGTAACGCAATGCCGCCATTAATTTGCAGAAATGACCGAAACACAGTAAAAATTGCATGATCATTCATGTATACATTTTTTTGGCGTAAAAATTACAGTCTACTTTCATTTTTAATAAAGGTACGAATGCGAGTGCCCTCCTGCTGATAATTCATATAATCAAACAAACATGTGTGCAAAAAATGAGCAAATCAATCGAGTATTGACAGAAGCTTTTATATAACCGACACCAGGCAGTATAGGCGGCATTCAATATATGATAACGGCTCCTCTATATGAGTAAGAGGGGAGAACGAGGCAGATTCATTATTTTTAATTAAACGAAACAATAATACGCTTATTAATTGATTAATTAAACATGATGCATGCATTACTCTGTCCTCGTGTTGCATCCAGGGACCTCTCAGTTTCAATATTGTATATTTCTTTTAAATATTGAATTAATATTTAAATTGAAATTATTCAACTACTAATTGATTATTACAGATTCATGATCAAACAAAAGTTTTTCAAATTTCTGAAACAATAATTAATCATTTCGAATTAAAAGCGCTTGAAATTTGAAAAAATAAATATTGAACAACTTTCATAAAGAAAGACTATATTTCGAAGGATTGGAAAAAGAATTGTACTTGTATAATTTCTAAATAAAAGCGTCTAAAATTGAAAAATTTGAATAAGATCAAAAATAGATATACGGTCATTTCAACCTTCAAAATATAACAAAGTTTCAATTATAAACTGTTAAAATTAAATTATTTGTAAAATTTATACTACGAAATGCCGAAAATTAAATTAATCCGAACTTCATTCAAAAGCGAAAAAATGTCTAATTACCAAGAATTGTAAGTAAAATATTTTTTATCTTAAGTAAATTTAAATCACTTGAAAATCATAAATTTTCGAATGGTGAATTATACTTCTCTAACTTTAAACATTTGAATTTGAACTGCGAAATACAAACTGATGACAGGAAAATTAAGTAGCGTTATTGAAGTATGGATTTCAGACAGATTCACTTTTATCTTTTTTTATGTCAAGCAACACAATTTTTTCCTCTTCTTTAGATTTATGAATTATTCTTGACATATTTTAATAAAATATTTTCCAATTAAAAAAAAATAATAATTTTTTAAATCTTCAACTAAAAATGTAAGAATTTCAAGATATTACATTGAAAATTTAAAAAAAAGAGTACGAAAAGAGATGACACTGATTGCAACTTTCGAAACTCCACAATTTAAGCCTTTCAATTCGAATTTTCTAAGTTAATTTGAAACTTTTAATACTTTGGAACATTTACAAATTTAAAAAATGTAATTTTCAATGACTCTCATAAAATTATTCTTTTTTTAAGGGTTTGAATTTCAAAAGAATATTTTCGAACTTTTTCATGGTTTTAAAATTATTCTGGAGGTGTTTAATTCAAAATTGTTTTTAATACTTAATTTTAAACGTACACATTGTGAAATTTTTAGTTTGAAACCTCAACGAATTGAGAAATTTCAAGACAAATATTTTCCAGTTTAAAAGCTTTCGAAACCAAAAACTTTAGTTCTAAGGCCTTAAACATTAAAAAATTTTATAATTGTGAATTGAAAAATATAACTTTAACTTAAAATTTTAAAGATAATGAATATTATTATAAGTATCATATCATGTAAAGTCAAGTAACATTCAAAGAGATTATAGGTATATTTTTATGACTAAACAACTTATTTGTTGTCAATAAAACAACACTGTCATTTCCACCATACACAACTAAAGGATTTTAAATATTTGGACTCTTTAGAATATAATTATTCTAAAAACTTACAAAATTATAACGCTTTCTCATTGGAGATTTTAAAAATGAATGAATTATGAAGTTGAAGCATTGTGGACCCCTGTAGTGTTTGAAAGGATCTGGAATGAAAAATAAACATGAAGTAAAATTAATTTATACCCTCTTTTAGTGTCTCATCCAGATATTTTATGGTATGTTTCCAAACAGTGGCGGCTTTTTAAAAGTATCAAAAATGAAACGTAAACACTAAGAAATTCCTTTTTTTCTTATTATCTTGACAGTCATTTCCGGCTCTATTCGAGTACTGGCTAGCCATTTACGACCAACAAAATTTCTCAATTTTTCATTTAAACATATTTTTGTGCATTTTCAAAAAGAGCTAGGATGTTTAAAAGTATTGAACTTAAAAAAGAACTCTAAAAAATGAATTTTTTCCCTTATTATTAAGTCAGTCTTTTCGAGTCCTAATCGGTTTCTGGCTAGCCTATCAGGAACAGAAAAATGTACAAGTGTGGAATCTAAATAATTCTGTACACTTTTTCACAAATATAAAGGGTGCTTAAAAGTATTAAAAATGAAGAACATAAATTAAAAGGAAGAATTTTTTCACTTATCATCTAGACAGTGTTCGAAATAATTTTTAACGTCATGAAAACTCGTATTTTAGCTTTATTTTTTATTGTATTCAATGTAAAAAAATAAAATTATACAAGAATTTAATATTTTTTAATCCAGTTGTTTAACACTCACCAATACTAATGTCTTCTCTTTCATGAACATAATTACGCTAGTAGAGCAAGGTAACTACTTTATTAAGCCAACAATTTCTACCAGCGTTCATTAACCAAGCCGAGGAGCGGCAAACAATAAAATTACACAGGGATGCAAAATCGTAATTTTAGTTATAAAATATAATTTCGTCATGCAGGGGCGAGGTTCCTTTTTACAAAAACGAGTCCGCGAAATAGAAGTCCTTGCGGTGGCGAACGCTTGCACGTTAGTATGAACTGCCTTTGTCTTGCAAAAAACTCGCGGACATATATATCACCTGGGTCCAGGCCACGGGCATTGTTTCATTCGTCGCATAATTACTCTGGGTCACGTTTTAAAGTTAAATTCCACCTAAATAAAGCTTAATGTTATTATATCATGGCACAGCGCATCGTCATCAAGGGACTTCGGTCCATTACACTTCGTGCTAGTAGTTTACAATGTCGTCTACCTTCTTTATTGTATCATTATAATTTAATTCATGATACACTATAATGCAATTTTCTCATTTTCACCAAAGGGAATAGTTTTTGATGATCATCAAAATTTTAAAAATCCAACTCTTAAAGCATATATTTTGTATATTTAAAGAAATGGAACTGAACTGAAAACTGAAACACTCACAGTGAAACTCTTTTAAACTTTAAACTTTTAAAATGGAAGCTTACAACAGTTTTTCGATCAACAATTTTTTATTCAAACCATCAATAATTTACACGTATGAGATAAAAGTTTCAACACTTGAAAAAAAAGTTTCTAATTGAATGCCGTTGAACTACAAATTTTTAAATTGTAATTTCAAATAAAAAGCACAATTTTTAATGACAAAACTTTAAAACTTACCAGAAACCTTTATTATAACAATTTTATTCTAACTGATTTTTTCTTACTATCGCTCCTTATCAATTTTTTTTAAATGGTCAAACTGAAGAAAAAAAAAATGGCTGAATTTTGAAAGTAAATTTTTTTATGGCTGAAATCGTAAAATCAATTTTTGTTCTTAAATAAATATATTTAAAGATTGTTTACTAATATTTAAGATTGAAAATAACATAGTAATATTAATCCACGCTATCATTTCCAATGCTCTAAATTGGAGAAAGAACGAATAAACTAGTCAATTTTCAACATTATTTTATTTTAAGCACTTTTACTTTAAATGTGAAATATTATTATTCGACTCTTTTGTCATTTAATCATTAAAGTATAATTGCTCATTTTGAATGAACGGTCAACTATTGCTATATATATAAAAAAAATTCGTTTTCTTAATTTGACAGTTAAAAATTAAATAGATTAAAAATTGAATATTGTAGACTGAAAAAATATTTAAATGCGATAAAAAATTTAAAAAAGCGTTTAACTGTGCATCTATTAATTTAAAATTACTTTAAAATTTATATAAGTTTATAAATCTTCAATCCGACGCTTACATTTAATTAAATATTAGGATTTCTTAACTGTAAACAGTTTATTTTTCAACCTTAAATTCTGAATATTGTTTTATTTTTTAACAGATTCAGAATATTCTTGAAAAATCGATTATTGCTTAATTTTTAATATAGCATGTGCTAAGAAATTTGTGATATCTCACGTGATTGGGTAGATTTTTCTTCTTAAAATTTTTAACGTTTCAGGTTAAAAAATAAATTCATTTTCATTCTCCCGTGGTTTCCGATCCAGCGGAACTCATTAATATTTGGGCCAATATAAATTTGGATATGGATATACTTATTATGATAAAGTGAAAATAAAAGAACTAATCGATTAAATTTTTATATACGAAATTCAAAAACAATCATGATGAAGTTCTAACTTAATTGTATTTTTCAATTTAATCATATACTTCATAATTTGTTAAAGGAGCTATTGGCCAATCTTTTTCATGTCCTTCAATGGACTGATGTTTATGAACAAATAAAATTAGTTACTTCAAATTTTGCGATAATTATTAATCAATTTAATTCATAATAATTAAATAGCACCTAGCTTATACTATTTGCTTAATTTTATGTGATTCAAAATAATTACTAGCAAAGGAAATGAAACTGGAAAGAGACTTTTTTACATTATAAAACGAAAATTTTAAAATCGAATCCTTGAAAATTCAACAGTTTTTAATATAAAATACTATAAAAATGGTTTAGAATTAAAGAATTTTTAAAACTGGCATTGTAAAAAATTGAGAAACTGCCTATAAAAACTGAAATAATTTGAAAAATATAAGTATATAAGGACCGAATATTTTCAGTAGTATGAAACCAAAAAATAAAGTTTTGTCTTTCGAGTTAAAAATTAACTAATCTTTTAATAGTAGTGGCAATGGAGATAGTCTCGCAATACAAACTATTCGAATTAATAATCTTTGATCTAATATAGCGTTTCACGTATAATAAATTATTAATTTGCCACCTACCATTTTGTAGTCGAATTCTCAATTTCAACTGAAGAAAGTATTGAAAGTATTAAAAGATTGTCTTACCTGAAACAAAAAAATAAATACAAATTAAAATAAAAAAATATTTATTTTTAAAATAGAAACATATACAAATATCGTAAGATGAGTCTAAGTGGGACATGCTTTTAGAATTTTTCAATAAATTAAACAAAGGATTTCTTAATTAGATATTAATACATAATAAGTTTCTGTTGCTATTTTAAAATAAATTCAGCTAATATAATACGTAAAAGCTTAAAAATATATACTTAATTGGAGTTAAAGTAGAACCTAACATAAGAAAATTATAAGAACGTAATATAAAAACTAAAAAAAAAATAAAATGATTTGAATTTGATATATAATTCATGACCATGTCCGATACCTTCCCCTAAAAATTCAGAACTTACATACTTCATAATTTGTAAAAACAAAAATATAAGTAAAAATTATTTCACAGCAAAAACCAAACATTATATCTTGGTTAAAATAAGCGCTAATTTTTTTAAGACGATATATTTGTACTTGAAATAAATATTCTAAAAATTAACGTTTTTCAAGCATTGTTGATCAACTTTACCAAAATAAATCAAATTAAAAACTTACATAAATATTATTTTTATCAAAACTTTCTAATTAAACTGACAGAAATAGCGTCTAAAATGAAATTTGATAATTATTTTATAAAAAAACAATAAAATATCTTTTGGATTTCCATCCATAAAAAGAGAAATCAAACAAGAAAATATAAGAATATGACTGGCTAGGTTTCTGCAGCTCGTTCTGGTTAATCTCAGCTTCAAATAATTTAGAATTATATAATATTTAACATTGTTGTAAGACAGAATATTCAGACCATTTATTTCCTGAAATATTGATATCAAAATAAGAAAATATCCTAAAATATTTGTCATTTTATGTAGATCACCATTAGACATCGAAGTACAGACTCATGTCGTCAACTTTTCTAGACGCGAAATGGGGATTTGCTATGCCAGAAATAAAATGGCTTTCCATTTGCAACTGTGAACCGAATGTAGAGAATTTTATGGATACACTGGCCTAATTGACCGGACGTTGAAACGAGTACACAAAAATTTTCCGCGAAAAATTTTACAAAGCTTCGTTGATTCGTCTAGGTAGACAAAATGGGTGTGAGTAAATTTGTTTAGTGGAAACGCGAGTAGTACGACTGTCGGCAGTGGCACGTGCATTAACGTGGTACGTCAATGATAGCCATTCTCAATATCCATAATTATTATCACCGACAGACTAGCTGCTGCCGCATCATCCCCTACATTTTTAAACCCCCTCAATATCACCCTTCCCCGAAAAATCCACGAGATAGACGAAATTAAATGGCAATTTTAATTTACAAATCAAATTGAATTACTTTTATCGGGTGTGTTAACTCTAGTCGCTGTCATGAGCTTTCGAAATCTGAATTAGGGAACAATGAATGATGAAATGGAAAAATGGAAAAATTCTAATTTGAAACTATATTTTAAAAGTATAATAAATATATCGTGAAACAGTTTTCTTTTACAATCGGCTGATCAGTGCCATAAAACCGCAAGCCAGAGTAATTTTTAAACGTTTTTAGACCCCCATAAAAAACTCTTTGCACGCGGCTATGCAAAAAAAGAGTTGAAAAAAATGGTAACACGACCGATGGGCGCTCATAACGAGTTGACGAAATAGGATTTCGGAAAACGAGGTCCAGATACTTTTTGTCGGTTTACGGTAAAAATGACTGCGACCGTAAAATCAGTCGTTACCCCAGTACCTCCACCCTTTTCCACCCCACAACTCTTTGGTTCTGGTATGCAAATTGCGAATAACGCGTCGACGATTATAGCGACGCTTGCGCCGATGCAAAAAAAATTCGAGGCAGAAAACGTTTGCAAAAATCCAGGCCTGCCAATCGAATGCATTGTATCCGCTTGCGAACAATACTGCCTGGACGTTGCTGTCCGCAGTCGTGCAGAACAGCCGCATTTTCGTTTGAATTGGGCGCATTGTTGAATTTTTCAAATTGTGTTTCTACGACTTTTCACGTATGTAGGTGTTAGAATCGAGGGCAGGAGAAGGGCTTTGAAGAGATTCGGGGATGAATTCCTCAAATTTGCGTGAAGCTATAAAGGGATATGGGTAAAAATTTTGAACAATGGCGAGTATTGTAGAAGGGTTAGATATCAATCGAAAGGTACATCGGATCATTAAAGCAAAAAATAATCTCTAAATGTTTTTTCTTCATTTTATTACTCTGCAAATGGAAAAAGTATTAATATTTGGTACTTAATCATTTTTTGGTTTTAGATGGTCTTATTGTAGAAAATGAGAGGAAATAATTAACGTTTTTACAAATACAGGGACTTTTAATTAAAGAAAAATATATTAAAAAATAAAGAAATACTAAAACCCACTAATTCAAAATATTTGGTATAAATTAGATTTCAAAGTAAAAGCCTTAACAATTTTTTCTTCAAAATTCAAGTATTTTTATGTATCGCCAGTATTCTGATTGACGCCTTTACATCCTAATTTAAAACAATTGAGATGAATTTTTTTCTAAAGGAATCTGTTTTGGTTTAAGATTCAACTACTTTCTTGAAAATTCATATGTTTTAGTTGAATTGACCTGTTTTTGATTTAAAATTAAAATCTTTTTGGTTGGAATATTAACTATTACTTTTTTTTGAAAATTCATCTTTTGGTTAAATTCGACTGTTTTTTATCACAAATTTTTATCTTTTCTTGGTTAAAATATGAACTATTATGTTTTGCGTTTAAAATTAATATTCTTTTATTGCAAGTTCAACTGCTTGTTCAAAAGCTAAACTTTTTTGTTAAAAATTTATTTTTCTGTGTTAAAAATTCATAATTTTAGTTCAAAACGCATCTATTTGTTTCAAAATTTAATTATTTTTTTCAAAATTTAACTATTTTCTCAAAAACTTGATAATTTTCTTAAAAATATAACTGTTTTGTTGAATATTCGTCTTTTTCGATAAAAAGTTTTTCCTTCTGAATTAAAAAATTCAATGTCTTCTAAAAAATTCTTTTTTTTCTTCTAAATTTTAACTAATTTGTTGGAAATTCTTCTTGTTGGATTGAAAATTAATATTTTTTGGTATAAAACTTCTGGTTTGTAATTTCAAGCAAGTGGTTAAAAATTCAACTATTTTGTTAAAATTTTAATTATTTTCTTTGACAATTTAACTATTCTGTTAAGGAGTCATAAATTTTTTTTCGAAAGTTTCAATTACTTTGTTTAACTTTCGTCTTTTTTGTTGAAAATTCCCGAAATTCAACTCGAAATTCAACGGCTTGAAAGTTCAATGATTTTTCTGCAAATGCAACTGTTTGGTCTAAAATAAATTTAGTGTTTTTTGAAAATTCAACTGTTATGTGAAAAAATCATCTTTTTAGTACCAAAAGTCGACAGTTTTCTCAAACTTTGACTTGTATTTAGCTTAAAAAATCAACTGTTTTCTTGAAAAATTCATCTCTTACGGTAGAAAATTGAACACTTGTGCGGTAGCAACTGCAACATATTCTTAGCTAAGTCTTAAGTTTGAGCTAAGTTCCTAAATTTGAGCTAAGTGCTTAAGTTTGACTTAGGTTCAAGTTTAGTGTGATAATATGTGACAAAGAAGGAGAGGGGTGGAAAAGTGTCAAAAATAGTGGGACCCAGTTTTTAAACAGCACTATACCCGTTAATGGAAAAAAATTACCTATCAAAAAGGGAAAAAATATGAAATAAATTTGAAAAATAATTTATATTAACAGAAAAATAGATGCAGTAAAAGGGTGAACCCAAGCTCTGAGGGTCGATTCTGGCCTTGATTAAGAGTATAGAGCCCAGAAGTTGTTTAAAGAAAAAAATCAGCATATTCGCATAAAGGCCGCAAACTTTAGGGAACGGTGGTCAGTAACTCGATGCAGATTTCGGTAATTTTGGTCTCGCTCGACGTCCATCGCGGTATTACACGAACTTGTGTGTTAGGTCGAGAGACGTACGGGGTTTGGTCTGCAGCGGACTTTGCTCGGCGATGGCGGTGCCACCGCTTGCTGAGTTGGTAGCCCTGCCAGCCAGCCAGCCTGCCTGCCACCACCTCATTTGAATTTCTAATTAGGAAACCTCCATGCAATTATTGGATTAATGTAAATTACGAGAGCTGGCTCGGTCTCCGCCACCACCGCACAAGGGTGGAACTCTCTGTGTCTCTCTCTTTCTATCTATAGATCCCTATCTCTTTCTCTCTCTCTCTCTACTTCAAAATTTCTCTCTCTCTCTCTCTCTGTCCTGGTTTCGCCCCACCCTCCCCTCTTCTGTCTTCTCTTTCTGCCTCTCACTATGGTCGGGGGTTGGGGATAATTAAAATCCGTTGATTAATATGTAAATTTAATAAGATTACTGTTCTAGGAATGCCCGATGCAGACAAGCGAAGCGAAGCCTGCTATCCGCGAACAGCGAGATCCTCTTTTTATTTCCTCTTGCTCTTGATTGTATCGCTGGATCAAGGTGGCACTGTAAGGTGCTATCTCTTCTTCGATGGTCAGATATCCCTTCTATAGATTTTGTAGTCATCATTTGAGTGGTTCAGGTTTACAGAATGAGATTATTTTATGTGATAGATGAATTTGGAAGGCTTAGAGATAATTAGTAGAACGTGAGTTAGCAGCCTTTTTGAATCAAGACCCACATGCTTATACGTGACCCTCGTTTCATGGTCTCGCCGAAATTAGTTAGTGTTACTAATTCTTTACGGCTTTTTGATTAATCAACCGATTATTTGGGGGGGGGGAGGAAACTATGGAAAGTTTAGAATAGGCCAGAAACCTGAAATGCTTTTTTTCTAAATTTTAGATTATTAGTAAACCAGTTTGGAGACTTTTTAAATATCCTCTCAGAGTTAGCAAAGAAATACTTTTATATTATCAACATTTCAAGGCTTCTTACAATAATTGAAATTAATTGACAACCTGCTGCTGATACTTATAATTTCCTCAAAACTTTGTAAATTACAGTAATCAATGTTAATAAGATTGGACAGCTTGCAATTAGTAAAGATTTGCCAATTACTTTATGAAAGTATATAATTATGAATTTCGAACTAAAGTTGAACTTACTTGATGTAGGATTTTAACGTAAATTATTCTAATATACATTATCGCTCTGTTTTTCGTCAAATGCTAATCATAAAGTGGAAGTTCAATTTATTATGTATCTTGATATACCTGCATTTTAAAATATTATCGAAAGTTTTACATCTTCTTCAGCATATTCAATTGATATGTTTTCAGAAATTAGTAGAAAAAAAACTTGTATTTTTTACACATATCCTCAAATTTACTTTCACCTGAGAATATTTATTGCAAAAAGGACCAAATTGAAGAATAAAGCAAGAAAACCAACAACAATTAAGAATATGTCTTCCCCACTCTTGAACGATTGAACAAGTCAAATGTTATTTAATTAGTTATTTAAGTTGCACTAGTTTAATCCCGATTTTGTCTCTTGGGCAAATTTGATTCCCGACTTATCTTAAATTACAAATTAGACTTCTGAATACATTGAATGCTTTTTCTAAAACGAAATAAATAAGAAAATCATAATATGATTTAGTTAAAAATAAACTTTTTTAAAATGAAATGCTTATATTTAATAAGAAAAAAATGAAGAACACAACATATCCAAGCATTCTCCTAAAACGTAAGGAAAGCTGCTTAATAAATTTTCGTCGATGGTACACTCTTAAGGTAGTTATCGTGCCAAAAATCAGATTTAAAAAATTGTTTTTCTATGATATTAAAAACCAAAAGAATATTTTCGAGGATGCCATTTCAAATAAAAAGCATGATTTTGAATAAAAAATATTTAAAACTCACAAAAACTATTTATACTATCATTTTTTTTCAAGTGAATTTCTTCTTACTATCGCTTATTACAAATTTTTAAAAAATGTTTGAATTGAAAAAATTGTCAGTTTTTTTATAATACAAAATAAGGACCACCCTAATGATTAACTCTGTCGCAAAGAATTTGTCATACCTAGTACATGCACTTAAAAACGTTTTATTTTACATCACTGGAAATATATATTTTTATAATACACCCGAAAAAAAGTGCAGTGCGAAATAAATAAATCGTATCTGCAGTTCGGATAAGTCATGTGTAACCTTTACGAATCTTTAAAATAGTACTCAAATGTCCATAATTCTGATGGTGTTTATTGTGTATCCATTTTGCAATACGATATACATAATGGATGATCCTAAAAGCTACGAGAATTCAGGCATTTTAGAATCCCTTTTTAAAGATTCGTAAAAGTGACAGATGACTTATCCGAAATGCAGATACGCTTCATTTCATTTTCTTTGCGGAAAAAAGGGCATGTAATGGATAACAAAATTTTAATTTGTGAAATTCCTGATTTTCGTATTATCTCAATTATATAAAAAAGAACATATTTATTTAAAGTCCCTTAAATCAAAAGTAGTCACCGAGCGCCTACAAAAAGTGTATCGTAGCTTATTATGATCTTAATTAAATCTTTAAAAAATCTTTCAAACAATATTTCAAAAAATTAAACAATAAATTTTCTTCAATATGGAAACAAAATTCTTTTTAAAAAAAAATTAAAAAAAAGGTTTCAAAATAAAATTAAAAAAAAATGCTAATGTTTAAATTTATTTTTGAATGTATTCTGCTTAAAAAAGGTTAATTCGGTCATTCAAACCATATACTTATGTACTCTTTCACTCCCCTACTCTTCCTACATTCGCTCCCCAATACTACCACTCCTTGAAAAACTACGAATGACGGACGGACACCCGACCGAAACTCGAAGGGTTTATGTCCAGGGGCTATGAAAGAAGCAAAATTATTTATGAAAAACATTAGAAAAATTCTTAATGCAAAAATTGATAAGTTAGCAAGAGAAATTTTTTCGAAATAATACATTTTTAATACGTTGAGGGTGTTTACGAAAATGTTATTGAATGAAAAAAAGGAGAAAACGTCCTTGCTACAGTTAAAAAATTTAATTTCGTAATTTTTCGTTTTCTAATATATTCATTTGTTTATTTTCGCAAGAAAAATATTTTAAAAATTTTATTTCAATAATTCCGCTTCTGAAATGGCGTGTTCAAAATTGTCGATTTTTCCGCATTATTACGAGGGTAGTTAAATAAGTCCTTAGAATGAAGTATAAAAACAATTTTTTTGGGTAAATTTTTTTTAATTTTTCAACATAATCTCCTTGAAGCTCTATACACTTGGTCAATCGCTTTTCAAGTTTTTTTAATCCTTCAGAAAAGTG
>NC_046662.1:83374157-83392883 GCF_010883055.1 Belonocnema kinseyi | reverse complement strand
GAAGATGTGGACTGTGACTGCACCATATATCTAGTCGGGAGTGGTGCTGACTGAAAACAGATGATTTGGAGCGATTCGCGCGCCATCTGTTGGTCATTCTGAAGACTTATTGAACTACCCTCGTATTATCATTTCTTTATTTTTTATTAATGTTTTTATGTGATACGTTTTTTGATCATTTAAAATATGTTTTTATTTATATAATTACAAAGAACACGAAAACCAGGAGCTTCTTTTTAATTTTAATTTCTATAGTTATTTCTTCTTTTAACATTTCTGTTTTTAAAGCACACGACTGTTTTCTTTTTGGGGTCTTTCACAAAATACGTGATAGTTATAGTGGTGGGTGGGGGTCTGCCGAAGTATCATTCTCCATGTTAAGACTAATGGAGAAAGTATCACAGCGGGGGGGGGGGGGGGGGGGGGGTCAGAAGTTCCTGAAAAATTTATCACGTATTTCGTGAATTACCGGTTTTAAATATTTTTTTAATAGCATTTCTTTGAGAATACAAAAAAGGGGAGTTTTTTTCAATTTTGTAATTTGTTAGTCATTTTAAACGAAGCTTTTCATATTCTTCAAATTTGCGATAAGTAGTCAAATTCCAGAGACGCAAATTTCTCGAGAAGAATAGACGCATACTATTTAAAATGTTTCTCATTTATTAATTCAAATTTTTTTTTCATCATTATCAGTTTTTCTATGTAGAAAATGTAATGGCAATCTGGTATCAGATCATACTATCTACCAGACTGTTTAGTCTGGAAGATCTGATCTGGCCCAGGTTCGACTTTATCTAGATCGTCTAGTCTGGAAGACCTGGTCTAGCCCAGGAACGGCGCTGACAAGCTGGCTAAGAACAAAAATTCTATCACGTAATATCATTTCGACGGTATTATCTTGTTCAGGTTTGGAGTTGATCAGCTAAATATACTTATAGTGGAATAGGATTTTTTCCCAAGACATTAAAAAAATAAAGGAAGATGCATCGGCTCACCGGCCTCCGACTAGTCGCTAACCAGCCAATAACTAGCGTCTGACTAGACCATTTTGCTTGGGGCTAGCTCAAAAAGCTCTACACTTTTCGTCAGGCACGGGCGAGACCATTTGATCAGCGTCGAAACTGAAAACAGTCTGGTCTGGGCCGAGCCACCGCTAAAAGAATTTCTTGTACGGATTAAAGTAAACGATTTTTTTAAATGTATATTTTTCATTTGCATTATTGAACAAATAATTTTTTGTTTATTTGCATAATTTCCAAGTATGCAATAATACATAGAAACGAGAATTTTAAAATCTTTTAGTTTTTCAGTAATTTTAAATGTTTTTTACAATTTATTATTTATTTGTTTGAATTACTTCTTATAATTTATAATTTTTAACGACGAAGTACAGTGTTTCACTAGAATTTCAAATAAGTACACGTCATTTAAATGGCCAAACGCTGCTAAAAACTAGTCATTGGTCCTAATTGGCCGTTCTTCCATCCGTTAGGATATACGATCAGAGTAGAAGATGCAACAATACTTTAGTACATTTATTAGTAAGATTTCGCTAATATTGAAAAACTGATGAAAAAATTAATATAGCAAGAACTAATATTGAAAGCTACTTTTTATATTACATAAAATGATGGAATACTTATAGTGATAATTTCAACCTTTGAAAATCGGTGAAATACCATTTACAAAAAATCTGACTTTCAATGATAATAATTTATCACTGTGACTGTACAGTCGGGAAATAAGACACAGATCAGTTCGAACAATCAGTTCGATGCAGAGCGAAAACAAGCTGTGCAGATGTGTGCAGGTTCTTAAGAATAAAGAGTGAAATATAGTTCTTGAAAAAATCTTCGAATTTACAAATACTTTTTAGAATTTTTATTTTGCATAAGTCTTCAAAAATTAGGGAAAAATATACAATTTTTTAGGTAAAACTTCCTCGAACCATGACGAATGTATGCATCATACAGAAGAAACTGGGGTTCACTAAAGTTGAGAGTTAAAACAAAGTTGGTATCTTTTAGAACTTAACTACAATAGAAAACTGTGGAGAACCAGAAGGGTTCCTTTGGAGTACACTTGAATAGAATAAGATGAAGGCTCATTGACAAATCTACCGCTTACACAGTGGGATTGGTAAGTTAGGGATTGACAGACATCGATTTACAATTATTGACCTTTGACATAAGATGGAAAGCTTTGTTTGAGCTCCAAGTGGATACTTCTTTGGAAAAAAAGTATCGTTTTGGGTTCTTTTTCAGACAAAAATTTCCTTTTTATTGTAGCTCCTTAGAAACCAAAAATTGGTTTTTATAGAAACCCCAGTTTTTTCTTTGTGCACGGTTCAGAATCGTATATATTGTGATTTGCAAGAACATTGATTTTAAAAAACTTTCTGCATCAACCTTATAAACTCTGGTATTTAGCCCCATTATCGTGGGACACCGAGATTTTAAAATTTAATTTTTCTAAATATTTCGTAACACGAATCGCCTTATTCAGGGGTAATGAAAACAGAAATTCTACATTTTTGACAGAGGGGATAAAAATCGAAGGTGTTTGAATAGAAATTAAGTTTCTGAGTCAGGAAAGCAATTCGGGTGCAATATGACGTTGTCCATTGTTACGTTTCGTTGCGCTGCGTGTGGTGCGGTCCTTTTGTTGTCCCTGGAGGGATCCCTCGACAACCCTAACACGTCCCTAATACGGTTGCAGACTTGCCCACCCTCCATAGGTATATCATAGGGATTCTACTGCAAGCCATTGCTGATAGTCTCGTAGTGGAACGATTAGCGGAGGTGTCAACCTGCTAAACATGACATAGCTGGGATCAAGTCAATATAGCTACGACAGTTGATGCACTGTTCAAGTGTCCACTACAATATAACATTCTAATGTAATTATCGCTCAGTAATACAATGAAATATTACTTGGATGTAATCACACCATAATTATAACGTGATTAACCCAAATATCCATTAATTCCTCATGCCTAATGATTGATTGTCTCTCTGCAAAACTAATAATAACACGTGACCTTCTAATGACTATCATTACAAATTATATCTTACTTTACTCAACCACTCTTTCTACACATTTAGAAATTGGTTTAATATTTACATTTTACCCAAATGTTCTATTACTTAATTAATTTTCTTCATTACCATACTTCCAGGGTGCCTACGAAAGCTCAAAAGAAATTATTTTTATACGCTACCTGAATGTCGAACGTTTAATATTCAGGGTGGTCAAAACAATTTACTTTTACAATTCTCTGGGTTTTCTTTCAACAATATTTTTAATTTTCCTTACGTTTTATATTAAAAATCCAGCATCTAATCTTCTAAAATTTTTAACATAGAATATTTTACGAAAGATATCAAACAATTTTAGGTTTAAGTTTTAAAATTTTAAACTTACTTCCACCAAAAAAATTTACTTCTCTACGATAAAAAATTAATTTGTGATCTAAAAGGACATATTTTTAATTGACAACTTGAATTTCACACCACACAAGGTCAGATACTTTCCAGGCAGACCTCGTACTTAATTTGTAAATAAAATAGCCAAATTGTATAAAATGACTTCCAAACTGAAGACAGTTCCTTCCTACAGTTTAAAAGTAACTTTTCAGACAGCACCTCGTTAGAATAAAGGTGGTAGGATCGCGATCATGACAGTGCCGCGGGTAACACCAGAGTCCGAACTTTCACGTGATTATTATAACCAGATTCGCTATAACCTTACAACCCTTGATCATGGCCATTATACGAACTCTCGGGTAAATATAAGAAGGTAAGGCGCTGGTAGTTAGAATTAGTGGGCCGGGATCGGCCTAGAACCAACTTGGATATCGCTGATTGCGGAATCAGAATTTATATGGATCCTCGCACGCGAGCCAGTGGTTCACAACCCCCTGTCTATTACGATATGAAAATTTCTATCACATTGATCCATTTCGAACCACAATCTTGCAAAATAGGTCTAACTGGAACACGTTGGAGATGCCGGGCTACGACAAATTTTATATTTTATAATTTAATTTCTTTTCTTCAGATGAAGATTCGACAAATTTTCGACGTTTCTCTCAAATAAATGTCAAACTTTATTTTAGATGTTACTTATGACATCTATCATATTTTACTCCGTCTTAATGTTTGATAAGTAGTTGGAAAATGATACCCACGATTAAGTTTCCTAATATGAAACACATATAAAGTGTTTTTTTTTCTTTTGACAACGAACACGTATTTTCATGTTATCACTCATCATATTCGTTTATTTTACTAGAAAATAAGGATATCGTACTCTGCAATTGTTTATTTATACTAAATAGCAAATTCAGTGGAGAATATGAAATTGTCCAACGCATAGAAATTTTTTAGAGGAATTGAATAGCATGATCCCTTTTCCCATAACTCACAGATTAAAACAAAACATTAAAATGTTAGTTTAAAACAGTGAAAATTTAACGACAGCCAGTCAGTTTTCCGATGGTTCAAATGACAGAAAATTAAAATAGCGAATATCAGGATACCGAAATTTATTTTAAGGAAAAGTAATTTGCCGAATAATTAATTGACCGAAAATCATTTCAACGAATGTTGAATTATTCGAAAATAACTTTAGCGAAGACTCATTTTTCCGAAAGTCCATTTTACTGAAAGTTTCAATTTCAGAAGACTTAATTTTGCAAAAGTTTAGTTTACCGAAAAATCAGTTAGACTATAGGTGAGTTATCCGAAAAAAATTTAACCGAATATCCAAATATCCGAAAATTTTAAAAATTGTTTTTTTACATTCAGATAGATGTTCAATAACAAATAAAACATGTGTAATACGTAATCAAGTTGATTGATGAGATAAAAACAGTGAAAACTCAAAAAATAAAAAACAAAAACCTTATATAATTGATATACATTAATTTACTTTTAAGAAAAATGATTAATTGTGTTCAAGGTTACGCAAAAAGGAAGAAAAAATAAAGGTTAGTATTATTGTTATTCCCTAATAATAATACTAAACTTTATTTTTTCTTTCTTGGTGCGTAACCTATAAATGAATTGGTCATTTTTCTTTAACGTAAACTAATGTATATCAACTATATAAGGTTTTTGTCACTCATTTTGTTAGATTTCCACTGGCTTTGTCCCTGAAATGAACTTGATTACACATTGTACATGTTTTATTTGTTATTAAACATCTATCTGAATGTAAATAAACAATTTTAAAATTTTAGAATATTTGAACCTTCAGTTAAATGATTTTCGGATAACTCACTTATCGTTAAACTGGTTTTCGGTTAACTGAATCTTCGTAAAATTACGCCTTTTAAAATTGGAACTTCCAATAAAATGGACTTTCGGAAAAATAAATCTTCGCTGAAATTATTCTCGTATAATTCGACACTCGTTGAAATAATTTTCGGACAATTAATCATTCCTTAAAATGGGTTTCGGTCAATTCATCATTTAGTCAATTATTTTTTCTTAAAATAAATTTCGGTATCCTAATATTCGCTATTTCAATTATCGGTCACTTGAACCATCAGAAAAACGACCAGCTGTCAAATTTATCAAGCGTTATGAAAAATGATACAATGCTGTAATGCTCCTATCTCCATAATAACTTACTCGTATATGTACAGGTCTCCCCATGGGTCTTACTAGAGCAAACAATGGCTTATAACTTTAGAAATTCCTTATCAATTTTATATTTATGACACCTTTTTGTTGATAAATACCAATTTAAAAATCCACCAGAACGATTTTAGGGCAGAATTTTTTTTTTACAAAAATAAAATGAACCGCTAGAGTATTTCTTTCAATCTTTTTATAAACATTCAAATACAATTTTTAATACAACTTTTATGTTCCTTACATTTATTTTCAATAGTTCTGATCAACAACGAGGGTTACAGTGGGGCTGAACCAAGTTCAATTGAAAGGTACTTACGCATATAAGATCTTCTGGTTAATTATATTTCTCTGGCAATCCATGAAAGTTTTTAGACCAAATCATCGCCAGAACCCTTGCGAAAAAGAAAATTTTTTATAAGACAAGTATAAGATAAGTATAAGATAAGTATGTATGATAAGATAAGTATGATTTTCAAATACCATACAAACTTCAAAAGTTACTTGAAATTTTTTGACTATCAAGAAATTGGGCAAAAAGATTTATAAGTTTCCATTCAAGTATTGCGAAATTATAGAAATTTAAAAACAAGGTCTTCTATTAATTGTATTTACTTTGATCACAATTAGCTCTTTTTAGTATTTAAAATTTCAATGTCAAATGGGAAATCAATTATAAATTTTTAAATCGTCAAAATTATGGCTATTTAGTCCTATATTCATAATTAAGCTATCTCTGTTCTAAAGATTTTGCCAATGTCATTTGTTCGTTTTCAACGATATTGACGGCCAGATCAAGGATAAGTATTATAGATTTAGCTATACATTTTTTTTCGTTCGATTTTTCAAAAACTGAAATTAACCTTTTTTTAAAGGGTTGAGGCAATTATTTCAAATTTGGGCTAAAAACTTCCATTGGGTACCAGAAAAACATAATCAATAAGAAAATCCTATGTGTAAGCACCTTTCACTTAAACTTGATAAGCACCATTGTGGTTTACTTAAGTAATTTTTTTTCGAAAAACAAACATATTGTTAAAATGGAAACTTTTTTAGCTGCATTTGTTTATACATAGATTGTTGAATATAAAAAAATTCCTAAATAGCATCGACATTTTTCTTATAAATGTAATTCTGATCATTAGTATAAAAATAAACTTTGCAATTCGTTAAGAATTACAGTTTTGTTTTGTTTTACACACTATTTTGTTTTGATATTTTGAAAATCATATATGGAGGGGGTAAATATTGCCATAGAAATCACAAATCCACCAGAGCCACATTTGGTTATGGAAATCTCAAATTAATCGGCACCATAGATGCCATAGAAATCTCAAATCAAGCAGGGGCATAGTCGGCCGCGGAAATCTAAAATCAAAAAGGGGCATTAGTAGCAATGGAAATCTCAAATCCAGCGAGAATTCTATGAAAGCTGTAAATAAAGCAGGAGCAAAGTTGGTCATGGAAATCTCAAAACAACGAGGAAAATACGTGGCTATGAGAAATAATTATTTAACATAATAATAAATAATGATCAAGCCCAATATTGAATTTCATGTGAGTTTAATGAGTGTCTGTCAAGTATCTGTGAGTTTGTCATGAGAGTTTCTTGGAATACCGAAATCAGAGCGATCTGTTCGATTCACTTATGCATATGTAAGAGCCGTGCCTGGCACTCGATTTGATGAAATTTCCAACATTAATTGTATCACAATGGTAATTGAATCTGTAGAGCGCCGTCTATTTGAACAATAGTTGGTTATATTATGTAGATTTCCGTCGTAGCCTTCGCAACCCTCCCCTTCTTCCTTCATCCTTCCCACCAACCCGCATCCACAATTTCACTGATGCTTACCACCGAGGCAGGGCTTCGGCTGTTTAAACACGGACGATATCAGAACTACCAGAACTAACGTACGGAGTTTCTCAGGTTAGGTGCCTCGACTACGGTCGCCATTATCATAATTGTACGTACTATACCTACGGCGAAACTCCACTGACCCCTCGCAATCGCCAGGTCTGCTGGCTGGAAACTTGGATTTAAGAGTTGAATCACTTTACTAAGTTTCAGAACGAGAAACTCAAACTTGCTTTCATTAAAACCATATTTCCTTCATGACGCTGGCTCAACTCGCTCTGGTAGTAAAAATTCCATAACAAAATATTAAAAGCCTTATATAAGATAATGATCCTTAACACACATAATAAAGTAGTCCAAAATTGTTTTAGAAACTTGAAGATAAATGAATAAAGATATGGAAAACAGAGATTTTTTTATGCTTCTATCCGGAAAAAAATCGCACTGGTTTACAGAATTTGTTGTGTACATTATTAAAAATGATTCAAAATGAAGGCACCATGCAACCCAAAAAATCTCATTGAAAACGAAATTGGGAAATCTTCATTATGAAGATGTGCGAATTTGATGTTTTATAAAAGATGCTTTTCTTTGTTGCATGAGCAATCTGAATTGCTGAAATACTAATTTTTGAAAATTTATTTATTCGGATGGTCTGAAGTTCGTCTCAAATCAAAATACAATTCTTTATTTTAGTAATCTTTTGCCAATGGGTGAAGTAATCTTCTGGTCTCTATAAGTATTACTTTTTTCCATGTAATTTTCTCAATTACAATCAATCAGATAGCGCTCACCTAAACATTCGTGAATGTGATTTCAGGGAGGATAAACATCCGAATAATATTTTTATTCGTTTACCGCAAAATACAGAAACAAGTTGACAATAGGCGGAAGTAGTCGGCTCAATAGGAGAAATAAAATATACTTAGTGTCTTGAACGTAAATCAAATAGCTGGATTCGCGGGAGTTTATACATTTTTTTCTTTGTAACAAGACAATACATATTTATTTTGTCTGAATTCAAACGAACTTGAACCACAAGGGCATTGAAATTAAAAAGCATATTTCAATGCGTTTTTGAACCATCCTAATATAAAATGTTCTTGCAAATATAGACAGATATAAAAATCCTTCATTATTAAAATAAAAACTTGAAAATTTTGAGATTACAAAACTGAAGCCTCAAGGGGGAAAAAATAACTAAAATTGATGACGCGGAAATTTGGAAGTGCCCCGACCTTGAACAAATATAAATAGGTTGGAAATAGTCGATCGATCGAATAATTATCGTGATGTAGCTGCTACAGCCGCGAAAATCAGCCTCTACGATGGTCGCCGTAGGAAGCTGATGCCAGGTTAGGCGTTCATAGTAGCGTGTGGTAATTATATTAGCGACTAATGGATATAGTTAATTGCTAATTATGAGGCCTGCCGAATGATCGATAGTACCGAGGTAACGTGGCGCAATTGCTCGATGGATACGCTTTCGGGACACAGGGGGGTGGAAAGGCGACGAGGGGATTACCAAGAGTGTCATTCTGCTATCCCACTCCTCTGATATCCTAGCCCTTTCCATCCTGGATTAGGGCTTAGTAATTAGCAATTGGTGGTTAGAAATTACTCTAGCAGAAGCTATCGATTTTCCCAATGCTCTCGTTAGAACGTCCATATGACAATCATTCACATCATTAAAATAATTTAATCCAAAAATAGCAACTCTTTTTTTTAAATTTCAATGTTTAAATTTAGATATAAAATTAATTACAATAATTAACTACTCATTCATTCTGTTCACATTGAAGCTCCTATATTTCCGCTCGTTTTTCGCGTGTTTTTTGTATCGCGACTTTTTATGCCATGTCAATGTGTCATTTAATTGTATACGTCAGTTTGAGATCTTATCAAATTCTCTTCAACATGAAGGCGTTCCCCTTGCATGGAAATGCCTTACCATTGATTTTCAAGTCATTAATTTTCCACTTTAGATTGCAATTATTGAAATGTAAAAAAACATTATGCACGATTTCATAATTAATCATTTTTGAAGAGTTATTAACAAAATGTAATTATATAAGAATGTTACTAATTTTTAACGAAGTTTAGAATTGTTTGATTTTCAATGCTTCAAGTTTGAATGAATTAATGTTTTAAGCGTACATTTCGAAATCATATAATTTTCAACATTTTTAGAATCATTAAACTTTATTAGCTTAAAATTTTTAATTCTTCCATTTTAAACGATAAAAATCTGCCTGCTTCGCGGGCACATGCTCATCCCGCGCGGCTCGCTTCGCTCGCAAATTTGAGCGCGCCTAGAGCGCGCGACGGTTGAATCTCGCGCTTCGCGCTCGATAATAGGCTACCTTGCGCTTCGCGCTCGAACATAATTACACCTCGCGCTTTGAGCTCGGATATTTATTCTTTGCATTTGGAATGCTTGAAAAAAACTTTATCAAAAAGATCTCTTTTAGCTGGCAGTATTTATATTCGTCTTCATATTCTGAATTATCTGCTTAATTAAGTATGGTCAAAGATTAAGTTTCTCAAAGCTCTGTAGGCTTTGAGGTACACATTCTAATCGTGACACTTGCGCTGCGCGCTCGATTTCCGACAGACATTTGTAAACAGGTTTTGTTGGATTTTTTTCTCGTAACTTTCGTCGTTTTTCCACACATTTAAAAAAAAAAATTTTTTCAACTTTATTTTTCACGAATAAACCAAAAAGTACGCGTCCTATCAAGAAGTGATTCTTAACGAAATTGTAGATCATTTTTGAGATAACCATTTTTGTTAATTTATCTTTTTTAGTCTCCTACATAGCTTGTCCACAAAATGGATTTTTTTATTTTCCATTATTTTTATTATATATCTTTCTTTGACTTTTTTTCATATCGTGCATTTTTCGGCTTCAAATTTTGATTTTCGGTTTATTTAAAAATATTGAAAACGCTTTAACTCTGAGAATTTTCTTTTTATCAAAAAAGTCATTAGAATAGATTGTTTGATCTTTTTAATACTATGAATATCCGTACATAGAATTTTCAAATACAGAAAAGAGTTGTCTCAAAAATTTTCAAAATGAGCTTACTTTTTGAATTTTTATCAAAAATGGCTGGTTCACGAACTCGTCCTTTCTTTTAGGACCTAAAAAAAGTCTACCAAAGATGAATTTGAGTCGTTCATTTTTTCGAAAGTTATCGTGTTTACGGACGGACGGCCGGACAGACTGACAGACAGACGCTATCGTGAAAACCTGATTTTCGGATTCAGGGGATCTCGAAACGTGGAGATCCGTTGAAAAAGTGTGATGTCAAATTTCCGACAATTCTAATACTTTCTCAATCATAAATGATGAGTATGTAAAAATAACACTAGATTTTTTATGCAGAAATTTTTAGTTTAGAAAAAACTATAAAATCACTTTGAATGTCACTTGATAATTTATGACATAATAGATACCTGATAATAATTTGTATTATCTTTAAAAATTGCATAGTTTTAATTTTTAGCATCAAAAACATAAACTAAAAAATATTCGTTTTAAGTTCATTAAAAATCAGGAACATTAACAATTTTCTGAACGTATGGTTCCGTTAATAATTTGCTTAGTTTTTGAGATTTTCAGTTTAAAATTGCACCATGCTGTAGGATACTTTAAACTTGTACAATTTCAGATGTTCTTTTTTTTAATAGTGTCTAATTTTAAAGTACCTTCATAATGGCTCATACATTTAGTTCTGAAAGTTAAATTTTTTTATTTGAATCACTTGAAAAATCGAAGATTCTGATGCTCAAAAGACCTCGGCCAAACATCTTTGCCGTCGATTTGTGTTTTAAATTTATTTCGTCATCACTTTGAAATAGCGAGTAAATAAAGAAATTCCAAGAATGAGTCTAATAACCGATATTCTATTATATTTTGTTTAAAAAATAATTAATGATATTCATAATCAAAGAAACTCATGTTTAAAAAAAAATGTTTACTTAGTATTTTGAAATTTGTAATTATGGAACTTTACATCAATCATCTTTTTATTATTAGGAAATACAATTTTAGGGAGGTGAACGTGTGGTTCGCACGTGTACATTTACACTACTCATAAAGAAAATTGAATTTTGCAAGTAAAAAAATGTTTGTTTTATTTGCTCAAAAGTTCGTAGATATTTACACCTAAATAATCCAACCTTGATAAAGTGCTCCCTAAAATTCCACCTTCCACGGTACATCGAGGATACCCTTTACCTTAACGCCAGGTATAACCCCCAAGTACATTCGAATGAACATTTTATCAGAGAAGTGAAAAACTGCAGAAAACCAAAACTTCTGAGCACAGCCGGTGACCGACAGACGAGTTCGAATGTAGACATATGAGATACCATCGAGGGCTTACATCCATCCCGCTCGAAAGTAGTTCAACGCAATGAAAAAAGCATGACTAAGCTAGAAATCTCGAATGGTGACCCCCCCATCCGAGCCCTAACCGCGCCCACCATCTCTTAACATTTAAGATCACAAAGAATCGAGAATTACCAACCAGCTGTGGCCGTCAGAATATAAAAACAAGTATTAGGTTTATTTCATTTTGAAAACAAAAGGGGCTAATGGACAACCTTAAACGTTTAATCTATTTTTCCGACTTGAATTTCTGAACTTAAATTGGACCTACATATAACCGGTGGTGCTTTTCACATAAGATTATTATTCAATGTATCGCATTATAGTCAGTAACGCACCAAGCGACGTTAGCTTGACGTATACAAACTGCATATTAAAAGATAAAGTCACTTGCCGCTGACTAACGAAGACATCAAAGAGCACAAGTACTGCGAACGCTGTTAAGAGAGGCTTTATTAGATCGCCTGTGTAACCTCGACGATGGTGTAAAATCCGACAAAGTGCTCTGGCAACATTCCCCGTCTTTGCCACGCTTTTGCTTTCAGTACCAACGACGCAACGCAACGGACGAGTACAAGGAGAAGAAGCAAGAAGGAAAACAGCCAAGGGTTCTTACGTACAAGACTTTGAGCTGAAGGTCGCCAAAAATCAAAGGGATGTAGATTACCTAATACGACTTTACCCTCTAGCATATAAGGGTTTAATTTTCGAGAGCGACATAAAGCTCTGGCACCTTTCACATCAAATAACAGAAAATTATCAAAATCCCTATACAGCATATGACAGCAAAATTTCATTTTCGAATTGTGTCCATCTTAATTAGAAAAATATTTCATTCCTAAAAATATAGGGTAGCATTACTTTTGATTCGCAATCTTCAATTCGTTCAATTTGGCATCAATAAAATGTAGGTGAAAAACTGGGTATTATTTTCATTTAACTAATATTTAGAAAAACTACTTCTTCCGTGTACCGCTAACCCCTCAAATTTATATTATTTATTTTTCGTCTGTAACGAACCTTTCCAAAGTTTGCACTAGGTGAATTTGTAGCTCTAATAAGCTCTATATTGGACTCTAGTGTGAAGCTTTGACATTTCACCAAGAAGTCCGAAAAAAGGCAGAAAGTGATAACTGTAGAATCACAAAAGTAATCAATTGGAAGGAAGATATTATTGGAGGCATAATTGAAGGAAGATGTTTTTTACCATTTCCATATAGAGTATTTCTTCATATACTAATTTTAGATAAAATAACAATATTAATTTGATCAAAATCTAAATTTTTATCAATAATTACTTTACCCAGAAGAGGGAGGGGGGAATTATGGTTCAAACTTTGATTATTAATCATTTTAAAGGAGCATTTTTTGTTTTAATAAAAAATATTTATTAAAAACAAAACAATTGCATTTTCAAGCATAAGCTAAGTCTCCCAGTCTAAGAGGCGACTTTGTTATGAGACCACAGTGAAGAATTTTTAACTTAAATAATAATTTTTCCTACTGTGAAGACAAACTTTTAACAAATAAAGTTTTTTGCAGTCAAAAAAAGAAAAAAATTGCATTTCTAATATGAATTTTTAATCAAAATGGTTGAATATTAACCCCAAAAACTGGAATTTTTTACAAACACTTTTTAACAAAAAATATAATTGTCAGAATGAAGAAACGGCAACAAAATAGTAATATAAAGCAAATAAATTACAATCAAGAATATTATATCGCCACAAAACTCCATTTTTAAAACTCTTAAATTTATCCCTGTCTAATTTCTTCAGTTTCCCTGATTATTAATATTCAAAGACCAATATCTTAATCGTATAACATTTTTACCATAGAATCTTCTATAAGCGGAATAAAACAATTAAAATTAAAATTTTGGAAATTGAAATTTATTATCCTTGACCCATGAATTCCTGGGTTCCCCTGACCTACGGTTTCTCTGTTAAGAACAGTCATGTATTGTAGAAAAAAATTTATTATGGAAAATAAGTACGAGGCGGATACCAGTAAGTACTGAATTAAAGGAAAAAAGTCTGAGTTTTAAATCAAAGTTTCTATGGTATTTTTTATGAGTAGCAATACCGAAAACGAGTTTCATAATTAGTTATTTTTCAGTAACTGGTTAATTTTTATTTAAAAATTGAAAAATGTGTTGTTGCATTGGCGATAGAAATTTTGAACGCTGATAGAGTATTATCATTTAAGGAATTGACTTGCTTTCACTATTCGTTACGTGTTATTTCGATTGGTCAAGTACTTGGTCTTATAACTGTCATTCCCTTAATTTTAATTAAAAAATGTTTCTAAGGTCCTACTAACCAAATAACTTATAAATAAACAGCCAAGTTCATAACTTTTACCAGCATAACTAAATACAATTATTTGCACTTTGTTTCGAGATTGCATAATTTTTATAATATATGTAAAAATATCACGATTTAAACGAAAAAAAATGTTTTCGAAAAACAGTTTTGGATTATTGTTCCACGAATTTATACACAATATCCTTCAAAAATAAATGGCTAATCTAATTCCCGCGAAGACATAGTTATCATTCAAATAATTGTTCCAGCTTCAATTTTGTCTACAAGATTTTCCCTTCTTATTAATTAATTATCAATATTAGGACTTAAAAAGTTTTCCTATTCACATTTTACTAGTTTCTCCTGAATTTTCTGATTTGGAACGAAACGCGACTTGAGGAATTCATGAATTTTGATTTATAATTACCCCGCTTGACGGTATGTTAAAATGAAGCATCTTTTTATGTTTTTGATTTTCAATTGAAGACGGGAATTTCAATACATAGTGAAACGGTTTCTACAGATTTAAGAGAGCACTTTCTAGCATCAGAAGTAATGTGGAGAGCTATCTAGTAGATAAGGTCAAAAATTGGATTTTTTTCGCGAAGCATAATCAGCTTCCGTAGTCATCGCGATGTACAATTCTACAGCTTCTTCTTCTGAGAAACGTATATATGTTGTATTCATGCCAGTCGATTTCTACGCAGTCCTTGAGTTACACAATCCCGAAGCCAAGCAGGATCATTAGCGAATGCTTCGGTGTTAATGAGCGTAATTCCAGATATTCCGGCGATACTGTACAATGTCCATGAGCCATGGTCGGGGAACGATGATCCCACCTACTTCATTCATTCGATGAGAATCTGCATGTCCAAGCTACTATTAACGACATAAATTTGCAATAATATCCTTGGATTCAAATTTATGAGTATCAGATCCATATGCAGACAAATAAAGACTAAATTACAAAATATTGTCAATGCATAATAACGGAAAAAAGTATATATAATTTCGTCGAATACGTTTAGTAAAGCCTATTTCGCCACGAAAATTTTTCGAATATCATAGAACGAGCTCAAAATGTTTAGCTGCAAAAGTAAAAAATAAATATATAATTAATTTATACGAAAATACAAGAGTGCACTCCATTTCTGGGTCAGGTATTCTTGGAAGTATAGAGAAATATTTTTCTAGACTTCACATTTAATTGCATTTAAAACCTTGAAATATTTTGTTATATAAACATTTCAAACCCAAAATATCAGAACGAAAATTGAACAAAAAATCTCTCTCAATCATCCCAAACCAAATACTAAAAATGCCCAATTTGACCCAATTTGACTGCCTAACAATGCCAAATAAAAAATTCCCTCTTCTATATCAGAAGAAAATGAATATTTAAAAAGGTTCTTTTTATCTTAAGGCAAACGTGAAAATTACAAAATTTTCCCTCTTCAACTCAATAGAAATATTAAAAATAAAAATTAACCTCTTTCGATACAGGAAAAGATTGCAAAACTCAATGAAAATAATAATCAAAAACTTTCAAATAAAAGACCCTCTTCTCAAATAAAAAAAAAATGAAATATAAACTTTTCCAACTCAAACGAGTTTTAAATCAAAATGATAAAAAAATTAATAATTTTATGTGATATTAAATGGGTGTTATTTTAATGAACTGGAAAGGATATACTATACTAATAAATTCAAAAATTGTAGTATTAGCAGAGTCATAATGCATTAAACCAGATTGTTATTGAGGAATAATGGTTCATAAATTAAAGGATAGAATCATAGAATCATGTAACGAGTCAAAAATGTTTGGCTATAAAATTGAAAAAATAAATATAGAATTCATTCATTAGAAAAAGTAAGAATGGATTTTCCTCAGAATCCTACTACATCGCTATGAATTTTATTTACTTATGGTTTATTTATCAGGTAAATTTATTAGAAAATTTCAGGAATTCTTAGAAGTGTTCAGAAATATTTTTCTGCGATTAAAGTTTAATTACATTACAAGCCTTCAGATGTTTTAATTGCTCAATTTACACTGATAAACATGTGCAATTTTTAAATTTCTTACCTACAAATCAAGTAGGACTTAAGATTGTTAATTTTCTTTATTTTTTATTTTTTATAATTAAAAATGGTTTGAATTTAATTGGATACAATTAAAAGGTATTTATACTTTAAGTCTTCATACTAAAATCGTTGTAATGCTTCGAATTAAAAAAATGGATTAATTGAATGTCTTGAAAATAAAATTATTTATCAAAATTCCTCATGAATAACCAACAATTTTCCTAAATATTTTCATAATAGAAAAGTTAAAATTTTTTATTTGCTTTAATTTAAAATAATATAAAAATTGTAGCCTTAAAAAATGAAAGAATTTAGATAACTGTATTAAGTTTTAAATTAAATATGAGACCATGATAATTAGTAAAACATGTTAATTATTTTTAAATTTATTTATTTAAACATTCAAAAAACTTTGAAATGTAACCTTTTTTAATATCTTGTTACAACATTATAGAAATTCATAGAATTTTTAATGTTCTTGACTCGGAATCTTAAACTATTTTGAAATATTCTGAAATGAAAATACAATTTTTCATATTACCCAATCTGAAAAATCTATTAACTATTAAGATGACCTGCTTATTTTTAACGGCAGTGGAAACTTCCTAAAAATTTTAATTGTGTACATTTTAAAACTCTGTTTGAAATTGTTTAAAGTTCAAATTGTTAATCTTCTACATTTTCAAAGATAAATTGGATACATATGTTCTTTTTTCAGTTAGGTGCCCGTTAAATAAAAAATGTGTTCTTTTTTTCTATACATTTTCACAAGCCTAAACCTAAAAAACACATGAACATAAAATTAAATTGACAAAAGCGACCCCATGTGGTTTAGATTTAATTGTTGAATATTCTGATTAAAAGTAGTGATTTAAATTACTTTGCGGTATTTGTAAGGACTAATAAATTATTTGAACATTTTATTTTGCAATGATACATTTAAATTCGAATGCGTCCCCAAAGAATGATGGTTTCTTCATTTTACTTTCGTCTTCTTTTTACCTTCTTCTTCTATTCTTTCTCCTTATTTTTTCCTTAATTTTTTAGTATTATGTTCAGATAAAAAGTATAGTGATTGAAATCGCTTTGCGGTACTCTTGATGACTAACAATGACTAATATATGAAATCTGTAGTCTTGAACGAGATTCTGCGAAAAGATCACTCATTCTGCAATGAAAACTATCGTTGATATAGTCATTGCAAGGCACATAACTTCTCATATTAAAATCCATCTAGGGAGAGAGATTGGCCGGATTTAACGGCGCAATAATAATAATTTATTCCCCTCGGACGAGCCGGCAAGTGGATCTCTAACATGAGTCGAGTGGTCGGTCGCACTGATGGCTTCTGGGAAGTCTTCACGGTGGCTGGCTCCCTTGGCAGCTACACATATATCGAGGAAAACGTCAGCGCATAATTACCGTAACGAGCATAATGACCAAAGCGGTAATGTAATGTGCCTAGCATCTTCTGCCTTTGAATTTGCCAGAAATCATTTTCAAATCCCTTTCGCACATGTCAATCGCAAACCGCATTCTACAAATCCTATCCGAAATTGTGTTTCAATATTCCGATATTGTCATTCAAAATTCTGTCTCATGCTGTTTAATAACACTGAATTAATGTTTAAGCTATTAGGAAATTATTCTCATGTAATTATCTAGTCTTACTGTTCCACATTTAGAGTAATGATAAATTAAAAACCTATGAATGCGTGGAAGTAATGTTCAATACAAATTATTATTCTTCGTTATAGAAAGATGAGATAATTTAATTTGTGAGTTTTGAAATTTGCGAACAGAGGAAAAATTATAAGAAAGTCAAGAGTTAAATTTATCGAATAAAGGTTATTTTAAATTCTCCTCAATCGAATAGTAATGGATGTCAGAACATAAAACAGATGTCGAGATAATTCTCGCGATAATTACACAATTACAAAAGGGAGTGCAATTAAAATGTTAAACTAATTTCAAGAGTAAATTACAAGTTTTATGAGCTGTTATGTCGATATCACATCAGGTCACTCCGTTCGACATTAACGAGGATAATATAATATAATTATTACCCACTGTTACAAAATTGTTCAACTTCCCTTTGAAATACCAACAATTTAAATTGAAATAATTCTGTAAGACATTTTTTCCCAGTTTGATGAGTGTCTCGAGAAATTGATAAACAACAGGGATGACAGAGCAAAAAGAGCTCAAAAAATGAGAGCTAGGGTTATTTTTTAATAAATAAATGTTTTTAAATTAAAATATAAAATAAACATAAATATACAGTGAAACCCTTAAATAGCCCTCCCTTCTATAGCCCTGCCGCGAATTGAAGCCGTGACACAGATAGGTGTAACAGGACCTGCGCGGGGTGCGCGGGGTCTGCGGTGCTCACTCAGGCAAGCACTCAGACGCGAGAAAACAAAAACGGAGCGGGCTAAAATG
>NC_046662.1:83343306-83374057 GCF_010883055.1 Belonocnema kinseyi | reverse complement strand
GTTCTTGCAATCAAAAATATTTTGTCTTTTAAAAATTCCTTGCTGATTAACTAATTCGTTATTTTTTTAAGTGTAATTAAATATTCACGTCCAACATTCTTCATTTCTTCCTAATTATAATCAGTATATACTTTGAATGTTAATTAAAATAACTCTTTTCAATTCTATCAAGCTCAAATTAAAAATGATAATTAAAATTCGATTGCCTAAAATATTTTACACTAGCACTTTTTTACGTCCCTGGATTTTTATTTAACGATATTAAAAACAAACTATTGAAACATGTAAAACAGTATCTATTTGAAACTAGTTAAATGTTCGACGTAAAACTGAAAGCCTTAACTAATCTTATTTTCAAATGAAACCTTAGGGGATAAAACAATCTTGAGTATAAAATTATTTAAATTTAATAAATAAAAAAATTTTATTTTTTTATTTTGGTCAACAAAAAAATGTAGCAACAGTTGCAAATCTTCTGATTCTGGTTCGATTTTTGCTACAATTAAAAAATGATCGTTATAATATGAGTAAAAATGACAATCGTTATTCAAATTTAAACTAAAGAATCTTCAAAGTAGACAGACAGATCATTGTACTTTATTATAGTTAAATAAAAAAAACATTTAATTTGTATAGACGCAGCAAAAAAGTATTTTACCTGCAAAGTGTTATTGAAATTGCAAATTTAAAGAGAAAAGGGGAAGTTTTCCGAGAATACGGGTAAAAGGTAAAACCAAGCGGAGTAGGAGAAAGCCTATGCAGCTTGAAACAATGTAATGGTTAATTTTAATAATTCATGAGTATACATTTTCTGGAGAGTGGTAGTGTGAACGTGGAACATTCGAGGTGACGATTGGCTGCAGGATATCACGGAAATTGTCGTGAAAGTCCATCGATCGACTGACGAATAACGTGGAAACGCTGGCTAGGCTCTGGTAGGTTAGGTAGGGTGCTTAGGTGTTACAATGATTATTCGAGAGGGACAGCGAAAGGTAATTATGCTCGATAGAATCGGTGAGTGGAAGTGAGACAAACCTATACTTAACGTCGACGAATAAACAGAGACGAATGTAGTTACCAACTCAACTTACCAGAGAAGGACGGGCGATCCTCGTAATTACCTCCAAGTGAGCTGCTTCGACTTCCAAAGCCGTCGAAACTTCGTAATAAATAGTGTTTCACTGCAATTGGATTTTCCAAAACCTACAAACTGACGCTTCTAATTACACAATCATCATCTATACTTTAAATATTACCCAGTCCCTATCTAATCTGCCATTTTAAATTACTTAATACACGAAAATTATTTTGTACATTTTTTCTAATATAAAAATAATCTGGAAATAATTCAAAGACATCATTTTAACAGTACTAAGTTAAATATTACTTATTATTATATAGTTTGTAACTTAAAACAAATTAATTTGTTCAGTTATAGAGTGACTGGTGCAATGATTGGCAATTAAGGATTTAGGATTAAAGTATTTTATAAAAGAAAACATATAAGGTTGCAAACAAAATTCTAATATAGAGAGATGAATAATAATTTGATGGCCAAAATAGCTTATTTTTTCATAACTTTCGCTCATTCGTAAGACAAAGTGACATACAACTATTTGGAAGGATAACTGGGAGGATGCTAACCATTTTTTGATTACCTTAATTATACAAATTTCATGATTATCCAATTCATTTAAAACCATGAAGACATTGCAACTTTAAGACACAGAATCATTCGCTTTTTAAATATGTTAAATTACTGCAGGGTTGTTTTTAAACTTCATAATTTCATAAAGAACGACAATTTCGATAAAATGCTAAAAAGAAACTTGGCCAATTTTAAAAAGTTTTAAAGAAAACACTTTTTACTCTTTTGATTCATCTGTCTTGGCGATTTTTTTCCTACTGCGTACAAGGGTAATTTAAATAGGAATTATCTTAGAAAATGATTGGCTAAAATTATAAAAAACAAAAAATAGGAATACTTTCTTGACCTCCAGAAATAAAAAAATTCAAAGTCAAGAAAAATTTAAAACCTCTGCGAAAAAGTTGTTTGTGAAACTTTTTTCGATCTCACGTTTTTATTTTCGAACCAACCTATTATAGAATTATAAATCCTAAGAAAAAAATGAGAAAATATATAGATGGGCTTTTTTCAGAATACTGATATATAAAATTTTGAGAAAAACCGCCGCAATATCGTAAATTTGCAATATTACCTTAAATTCCTGACGGATTTTGAAAGATAATAGAAAACCTTGCCTCAGGCGGAAAAGAAATCTTAAATATCTTAATGAGCTTAAAAGTTCGAAAGGTTTAAAGAAAAACATTGTAGCGGTGAAAATATATCGCACAAATAAATGCTTTCTTCTTCAAAGAATTTAAAAATTGTACTGAACTGTTCAGGAAAAAGCCAAGAAAAGTTTAGGAACAATTCCGGAATTTGTCAACTCATGCCTATTATTTTCATAAAAATTAGCGAATTATGGCACTGAGTTTAAATAATAAATTAATAAGTTAGTGAACTAACTAAGGCCTAAAAAAACCCTGTAGAAGTATTCAAAGGTCAAAGAAGAATAAAATCTGTAATGAGAGCACATGTTAAATTTATACGTGATCGGTGTATCCCATTTAAACTGCTAATCTATTTCCGTAATAAGGAATCTATAATGAGCTAAAGTGGATAGGGAATGGTGAGAGGTTACGTGTAGTTATAAGACAGACCTCGTGGCAGGATCGAATGGAGGGTGAATGTTGTGATGGAGGGGAGGAGATCGCGAAATAGTTGGAGAAGGGGGTTAATTAAGCCGCCCTAATATAACTTCTCCTCCTTGCGGGAGAAGTTATCGAGTATTATTCTGCAAATGTGTCGACCTCAAAGACAATGCCATTCCAGGAAAATTTATTTGTGTCGCTCGCCACCAAGCGCACACCCCCTCCCCAATTCCACATTCACGAAACAACCCCCAGGAAACTTCTGCTACGCACAACTTAATTAAACCAACCGTGGCCTCTACCCTTCCTAAGTGCTCTCGCGCTAAGATCTTTTCCCTAGCAGCTACTATTCTAATCACTAATCAGGAATTAGACTTAATTTTTATTTATTGACACATTTTAGAATCAAATGATAATTTAAACACTTGATAGGGTGAAGCGACTCAACAAAAATTCGAATAACATTCTTTGAAACTTTTTATTTTGGGATATTCTTAGGGATCAAAGAAATACCATTTTTAAACTGATTTATAAAGTCTAGAGAAACATATGGAATGTTAATTTTAAATAATTTTGTGCGAAATATTGCTTACTTTTGAAAATAAAATAGTTCGGGTTTGAAATGTATATTTTATTTAAAGTGCCACCTAAATTTCTGGTATTTATAAGGCAATGATAGAGGGGTACCTCATGCAAAATAAGTATTTAAGTGAATAATTAAAATAAATATTTGTTTGGTAATAGTCAACATCTCAAAAGAAAAAAAATTCATGGAATAAATAGCTATTATAACTATTTATTAAATAATTCAACGGGCCACAAAACTTCATTTAAAAAATTCCCTGACTCTTCCCTGATATTCTCTGGTTAATTTTTCATTTTGCCTGGTAATTATTATTCAAAAACCAAAGTAAATAATCTTGTCAAATGTTTAACATTGCTAAATTTTCCACTCGCAAATATGAAGATGACTGTTCAAAAAGTTCTTAAACTTTCAACAAAATAATTTAATTAGTAAGAAAATAGTGCAATTGAAAAAAAAAACGTAACCCAGCAGTTGCATTTTAAACCCGATAGTTGCAATTTAAAGCAAAAAAGAAGCATTTTCAATAAATTAGTTGAACTCTGAACCACAAAGTTGAATTTTTAAACCAATTACCAACTGATTTGCTGAATCTGCAAACAAAAAAAATGAATCTTTAATAATGTAGTTTAACCCAGGAGTTGAATTTTTTAACCGAAAAGTCGAGTTTTTAACAAATTGAGATATTTTTGTCAAGAAAGAATAAAAAGTTCATCAAAATGGGTTAAGTTTAAAGCTAACAGATGAAGTTTCTGTAAAACAGCGAAATTTTCAACCTGAAAATATGTTTTTTCAAAACAAGGTTAATTTTCAATCGTGAATGGAAAAGTTACATTTTCAGTTTAAAAACTCAATTATAAACAAAAAAAAAAAGAAACACGAATTTTCTACCAAGCAGATGATTCTTCAAATAAAATTATGAATCTTGAAAAATAGATTTTTTACCAGAGTGGTTCAACTTCTAATTAAGTAGTTTAATTTTTAACCAAAAAGACTAATTTTCAAAGGAATACTTGAATGTTCAACGCAGTAAGATTTCTGCTGCATTTTCAACATACAAATATAAATTTTCAACAAAACTGTAATTATTTCCAACAATATAATTGCATTTTTAGCTCAAAAAGTTGAAAATTGTTCAGTTTGTTAACTTGTTAAATGTGCAAATTGTGAGGCAAATTATAATTAGGGAGATAATTATCATAAAAGATCATGATTAAATTATTTAACGCAATCCGAACGTTAGCTCGTACCAATCTGTGTCCAGCAGTGTCTTTTTAAAATTATCAACTAACATATCTATTTTCTCGAAACTCTATAACTTTTCAAAGACAAATTTGTTTCTGGTTAAATCAGCAATACGTCATGTCGGAAATGAATTTCTGTTTTGTCTTCAAACGGTAATTTTGATTTTACAGAATGTTTTTTCGCTTCTCCGGAAAATTCCAATTTTGTAACCACCCTTCAATTATAATTTATTTATTGTAAGAGATGCCTGCTTGAGAGGCTAAGATAGGATTAATTCTAGTTTCTGATAGGAAAGATCAACAGGATCGATAATTTTTCGATTCTCGGACTGTCGATCAATTGAGTAGAGATCGATGGAGAAGTTTGATCCATCCTCGTTGAACAAAGCTAGTCCACGGAGTAGTGGCCCGCGTGACGCATTAAATCATTGAAATTTATGCGGCCGCGTTCTCTCTGTACAGTATCTTTCACTTTTCATTACGGGATCATTTGTCATGCGGCGCGGATCCCTTATCACTCGGCGATCATAAACAACCGAACATAAATTCCAACTTTCACGAATAACCTGACGCAAAGCATCGACCGGTGCCGGCAATTTATTACTTCAAAACGAGGAGCATACGTTTACCTGCTGATAAACTTCTCTCTGTCTCCGTTACATTCAGATAATCATAACAGGTCGCGATTTTGAGTGAGAGCACTCGTTTGTCCTTGAAACTGTCACTTGCATTCGAATTTTGATCATTCTTTCTTGAAAAAATAAAAGAATCTTTTTCTATGATTTTCAATCATTTGATTTGCATTCTAATGGATATAATGGAAATATTAGATTATTGCTTTAATACAATGGCTTCTGCAAGCACATTTTTCCGCAACTCAATTCAGATATAAGGTACTAGAAAATTATCGATGAAGTCTTCGATTGAAATTGCCTATTTATGGGCAATAACCTAGATGGAAAAACGCAAAGGCCGTTTTCTGCGACTATAGAAGAGTTCATAAAAAATAGAGAACTCCTTCTAGAACGATATCATATAATTTCAAATGTCGTTTCAGAGACTTATTTTAGATTAAATGATGACAAATGAGAACTTTAACTACGTTGGTGGACACTTTTTACACAAATCCTATGCAATGGCCATTTGAATATCACAATTTATTAAAACCCCTCATGAAATGTATGTTCTGTCATAAAAGGAAAATGAGAACTTTGTTAAAAAAATTAATCTCAAATTGTATCATTTTTATGGACTTTTGTTAAAAACAAATATTGTATTCTTCCTGAATCTGAAAATGTTTGTCTCCTTTTTCTTAAAAAATTTAGGGAGCAATGGATAACAACAATGAAAAAAATGAAGTTTAAAAATTAAAATCTAATAATTATAAAAGTTTCAGTTTAATTCACAATTTAAATTTATAACATGTGTTATGAATCTTGTGTACATCAATTTAAAAAAAATCAAATTTCTACTGTTTTAAATTTAAGATATTCGAAATAGAACAATTTTTAAAAGTTGTTAAGTCTTAACCCTCAGAAACCCCACGGGGTCAAAAGTACCCAGAGGCTTTTTGAAAGTGGCGCCATTTCTGTATGGGCTAGGGGAGCCGGCCAGGACACGGGGGGGGGGGGCTTAGAGACTCTAGTCCAGCGATTCCCAAACTTTTTTTACAGTTTTCAGGGAGGGGCAGGGCCGCCACTCTACCATTTTTTCCCTCTACTAGAACCCAAGGGAGATACTTGACTGTCGGTCATGCGGAAGGTTGCATACTTCACGCGAGATAATTAGAGCTGGTTGAGAAAAATTAAAATGTGTTAAAATGTTAATAAATTAAATTTTAATTAGTTGAATCAATTTCCTAATCAGATTTTAAGCAAATGAAAAGAAAGTTGATGAAAATCGGTTAATATCTTCAATGCCAGTTGACAGTTCCTGTAATGTTGCATGTGCTTAAAGATGTGCTTAGTTACTCGAAATGTTAACCGATTTTTATCAACTTTTTTTCATTTTCTTAAAATTACATCAGGCAAATGATTCAGAAAATTAGAATTGAATTAAGCCATGTCTTTAGGATTTTAGTAATTGAAACAGCCTTAAATCGCATGACAATGAAAGGGTCCTCATAGCGGGGGGGGGGGGGCTGTCGAGGAGCTGGGCCCGGGCTGGCTTACCCCTAGGGGGCTGCCGAGCCCGGGGTGGCTTCCCCTGACCGCAGTCGGGCCGCCGACCGTCGGCACTAGTTTGGGAATGGCTGCTCTAGTCCAGCGCTTCCCAAACTTTTTATGCACTTTCTGGGGAGCGGCAGGGGCCCCACCCTCACATTTTTTCACAATACTGGAACCCAAGTGAGAAACTGGACGCTAGTCGTTCGTGCTTGGTTGCTTGCTTCGCTGACCTTTTCGTTGTTAGAGAATTAGAGCCTGTTGAAAAAAATGAAAAGTTGGTTAAATATTAACGTATAGAATTTTGATAAGTTCTGTTAAATTTGTTAGATTATCAAATAAACGTTAAAAAAAGGTAGAAGAAGATCGGATAATCACTTCAAGAGTTATCGCACTTTTGTTGCATTCACAAGATTTGTAAATATTTCATTTATCATTTCGGATTTTAACCGATTTTCAAAAACTTTGTTTTCATTTTCTTTAAATTATATCACGAAATTCGTTCAGCCAATTAAAATTTAATTGAGCTAAGTCTTTATAATTTCAGTTATTGCAAGTTCATAACAATGAAAGGGTCATTCGTGGTAGGTACACGAAAGTCGAGGAAAGTAGCCTTCTGCTCGCAGCGGGGAGACTGTCTCGGAGCCTGCCTAGCTGCCCGGCCCCGGGTAGCATCCCCCTGCCGGCAGCAGCCTCATCGGCCGGCGGCACTAGTTTGGAAATCGCTGCTCTAGTCTAGTCCATGATGTATCTGTGATAAGACTCACTTCGGTTAGTGACACCGAAAGCGACAGTTTGAAAGTTCGATTTGTGCCTTTTCGACCCCCGTGGGGTACCAACGTTACAAAAAATGATCTGGACAGAAATACAAAACGTAAGTAAATTCTCTATTTACATTTTTTTTCTTGTGTCCAATAATAAAATTAAAGTAGGTTTTCTGCGACGCGAGGGCAAACTTTGATTACCATGTTGTGTTTTCTTCATGTTACAGAAATTTCTCCCCAGAAACATCCATCGACAGAGATTGATCGTGAAGCAAGGCTTCTCGAGTATCACAGGTAAAAAAAAACTATATATTTGTAACAAAACATATAATAATATGATTTTCCAACTGATTTTTTAGAATTGAAAGTTAATGTTTTCCTGATTTTCATTATAGATTTGAGTTTTAAGTTAGTGAAACCTCTTTTGTAAGAGAGCCATGTGTCATGAACACACAACGAAACTGTGCTAATATTGCGCACACTGAAATAAGAATTGTATTTCCGAAAATTAAATAAACTAACTGTTTTTAATGCATTTTCTTGTTCTTTTTTTTTATATGATTTTATACATACTGCATGATTTTGAATCAATTAATATTTTTACAGGTTTTTCAATTTTTCGCAATTTTCACAAAATGAAATAATTATACTTTTTGAAACCAATAATTATATCACCTATATCATCTAAAAGTGTGACTCCTTATATTTTGAAATCACTTCATATAAACACTTTTGTCGTTGTTTAAGTTAGATTTACATAATTTTGAAAAAAAGATTTTCTAAGATTTTTTAAACAAATTTTTTTTTTTAATTCTGATACAATTTTTATTTTACATTTTTTCTTTTTAAAGTGTCTGTTAGAGCACAAAAAAAACCTTTGAAGTAAAAAAAAGTTGACTTTAATTGACCGATTTGTTGCTAAGATACAAGCCTGAGAAAACGGGCCGGGTATTTTTGACCCCCCTGGGGTAACGACGTGTACTAATATACGTGGGGTAACTAAGGGTTAAAGTGTTAAGCAGATTAAACATCTCAATTTCTATTATTTCATTTTTTATTTGAAAAATCAAATGATTGACAAAAAAAAATATTTAGAATCCTAAAATCTTAATTTCTTTGAAAATCCCTGCTTTCCTTTGATAATGACTATGGAAATGCTTTTAATTTTTTTATTAATAATAGAGTGCAAATATAGATTTTACGTTAAACAAAAAACACTATTTCAAGCGATGATTTTCTTAGCTATTACAAAAAATTTTATTTTCTTACTATTACACAGGCCACCATGGTTTTGTTGTTGGAAAGTGGAGGATCATTCCCGAAGTAATTTTTTACGTATAATCCGAATCCTGGGTCAGAATTGGCCCATCACTTTAGGATTTTGAAATATTTGAGTTTATGTACCCAAAAAATGGCGTTTTTGGCTACTTTTGAGATTATGTACAGAAGACACAAAATTTGTTGGGATTTTTTCTTTAGTTGTATCATATAGTTTTCTTTACCAAGTTACGCCAAGTTGAAATTTCGAGATATGTCCCATTATGTCTTAAGCATTTGCTTTAAATACTTTCAGGCAGACATTTTCTACTGGGCGTTTTCTCTTGAAAATTTGTACTTAGGGGTGTTCGGGGTTGTTTGAATGCCGAAAAAAATGTTGTGTCTTCTGTACATAACCTCAAAAGTACCAAAAAAGCCATTTTTTTCAGTACATAACCTCAAATATCGTAAAATTCTGACGTGATGGGCCAATTCTGACCAAAGGTTCGGATTTTACGTATAAAATGACTTCAGAAATGACCCTTTTCTTTCCAAACAACAAAACCATGTTGGCCTGTGGTTTTTATAGCAAATGCTCAAGAAATAATGGGACATATCTCGTAATTTCAAATTGGCGTAACTTGGAAAAGAAAAATCGTAATTTAACTCTGCGATTCGCAAATTAGAGGAAAAAAGCAGTACTATATGATACAACTAAAGAAAAAATCCCAAAAATGTTGTGTCTTCTGTACATAACCTCAAAAGTAGCCAAAAACGCCATTTTTTGAGTACATGACCTGAAATATTTTAAAATCCTGACGTGATGGGCAAATTCTGACCTCGGATTTGGATTCTACGTAAAAAATTACCTCAGAAATGACCCTACACTTTCCAACAAATGACATAACCCCATTATATGCAGGCCTGTGTTATTATGAAAGTTTACGGGAGATACAAAAGCTGAAAATATGTAATAAATTATACAATAACTTATTGCTCATTTATTATTAATATTTATGAAACCAATTAAAAACGTTGAGTACACATATGCAAAGGAAAAAGAGTGTTTTTAATCAAACATTATGGACTATTTTATATAATGAAGAGAGGATGTCAAGAATTTGAAAATTTTACGTAAGATTCTCTTGAAAATATTTGAGCGAAGAAATATGTTATTTTTTGTAAAAAAATAAGCAACACGGATGCATGCAGTTTTCATAAAAAATCCTCACCGTTTTTGTGGTTAAATTTGGCCTTCTATAAGGAAATGCAGGCTGTGAGTTTTAAGTGGGCTAAATCGTATTTGTGGCCGCAAGAACTATTTTCGAATAATTTAATTTTTCCTTTCTTGTTACAAACAACGGCAGACTCCACCAATTTCTTAAGAAAAAATGGGCTTATTTTAAAAATTTTAACCAAAAATTCCTCTCGCCTCTGACTGATACCTTGCATCATTTACAAGAAAAGTGCTAACATTATATTTAGAGGAAAACAATTTTTTTCTGAGTCGCAAAAATGGCTTATCCATAATGCATTCCTTTTGAAGGGTCAAATTAAACAAAAATTGGCAAAAAGTATAAGTGTGGGTTTTTCTTAGGAAAATCGTCTTTTTGTTGTTTTTTTTTTCAATCAAATCGTCACCATCTTGTTAGTTTTTATTTTTTTTCAGTTTTCCGACGGATGTCAAGTAATGGAGAACCTTTTTCACGCTATTTGCTTTTTTAGAAATACAGGCTATTTAAAACATTACATGAATGGGACAAAACTACTACGATCCCCATTTTAAATGTTACGGAATATGTGAACGCTCTCTTATTATTGAATTGATTAATTGAATTTATTGAATATAGCATAGAATATTTTTAATGTATTTCCGTAGAATCGTTCTTATAGATACAGGAAAGATGTGCTCGTCCTTTAGTTATCTACCCTAGCCTGTACATCAATAAGGTAATTCAGACGGTTTATGGCACCTTAAGTGCTTTACCTCGATGCTCAGACGTAAGCTTAAGAAACCTTCTTCTTACACGTATCTGTAATTTGGGAAAATGTCTCTTTCCTCACTTTTCTAGCAGTAATAGACGAAGGTACAGTTTTTAGTGAGGACGACCCATCGGCAATGAGGGATACAGGGATACATACTTAGAAATATACCGAACCGAACAGTCTTGAGAGCCTAATGCTTAGCCTCAAGATCTTTTTTACTTATATGACATTTTATTTTTACTTTGAATAAATTCAGTTTATATATTGAACAAGCTGTTTAATGTTTATCTTTTGCATGAGATAAATAACCCTTCAACAGAATTAAATTCCTTAAGGGGGAAGATACCTTTAGAAAGGGTAAAATCAATCAATTTTAATGAATTTTTTTTAAGTTGATAAAATAACTAGATCACTTATTAATTTTAATATATTTTTCTTACATTGTTAAAGTGTAAAAAAACATGTGATATTTTTTTTACAAAATGGCGACCCTCCAGAATATTTCTTCAAGCGTCTGCTTCGAGACATCAAAAACTGCCGCAGCTGTCAACATTTTTCCATTTATCTGATATAAAAAAGGGTTTTTTATTCGATTACTTATGTATTGAAGGGAAGCATAAACCAATAAAATAATAAAAAAGTTGAAAATAAAAATTTATATCTGCTGTTTAATCGAAGTTCCAAATTTTCGACCATTTTTTCAACAGTTTTTAGCCCAAAAAATTATTTAATAACCCGATATCTTTAAACTTATAGGTATATCCTTCCCATAGTACCATAAAGAGGAACCCCTGCAAATTTCAGCCTAATCGGTCAACAACTTTTTAAGTTACAGCACGCGTAGTTTTTGAAAAGACAATTTCGAGATAATCACGTTTAAAGATTCGTTACGGTATAAATATTAGTTTCAGTTACTTGCCGATCAATCGGCGATTCCGGGTCCACGTAATAAACGTAGTAAACGTAGTGACGTAGTAAACGTAGTGACGTAGTAACGTGGTAATCAGCCTTCCCAGAATTTATGGGACAAAAAAATATACAAACCTATTGTGTAAGAAACATTGGTCCGACCCAAGCGCTTCGACTACCTGATTAGTGACGGTATGCGGACTCTCACATTTTTGACAATGTCTCCATAAATATTTAATATTTTCCTTTTTCCTTTTTACAATATATTTTCAACATATGATACATTCAAAATATGAAAGAAAAAAATCGATTTTTTGGAAATTCTAAAGCTATCTCCCCCCTTAAATAAAATTTTTAGGCTGGTTAGTTTAAGTCCCGTATCACTGCAGCATAATCTATTGTACTCTGAAATACAGACCTATACTCGGGTCCTCCTCACTGATAAAGTATCATTTAAGTCATAAGCCACGGCTGCATCCGACTATATTAAAAGTACTCTATTTGCCTGTATGTTTGGCTAGATGAGAGGGAAAATTGTAGAAAATCATCTATCAAGTTCAGCAGGTCTTTCGACTCTCAATATTGAAGATAAACATTCGATCTGTCGTGCCATCAAATTTACATAATAAAAAATTAACGTTTCCCGGATAATTTCTCACTTGCACCCTTATAAAATCTTACTTTTGAACGATTAGATGTAAACGTGAACGTATACTATGAAAGTGCATATTGATGATAGAGAGTTCGTTTATACGAAACCGCTGCTCGTGGAAGCCACGTGCAAAACTTTCGGCAAAGTGTCTACAGAGCACATTGCCGAAGGTTTACGTCGGCTAGGAATTATGCGACGGGAAGGGGAAATCGGGTGGGTGGGGGTGAAGGGGGCTTCAAAGGAGGGTTGTAGCGTCCTGGATACTGGCTCTGGAAACTGCTGATTCGAAATTAACGAAAATTAATTGGCGACCGTCGCAACATTAATTCCCGAGATTAATTCCCCGATGTGCTAATTGATATCGGCGACACCCGAAAGCTCCGCTTCGTTATTTCCGAACGAAATTCTCGCACTTTCCCAATCGACGTGTTTTTCACTGGACATATCGTGATGAAAAACCCAGCCTTCCATGTTGTTTGTAAACGAAGCCAATAATGCCTCTACTAAAGACAGGCGAGAATTTTCCACGAGGATTTTTAAATTGTCAAAAATATAATTATTCGAGGGTACTTAATTACATTGTCCCTGTTTATTATGTAGAGCCCTTTGTGATTCATACAATGAGCACTGTCGTGAAAATAACATTAATTAAATTATTATTATTAGGTTACATTTATTGTAACGCTTTAAATTTCCATGCTATAATTATTCTCGTTTTTACTTTTATTTATGGGTTTTTGTGACTTCTCGTGAATCGAGTCGCGTTTCTTGGAGACAGGCGTCGCCCGTAGAAAGCACATTTACGGGAAACCGCGAAACGGCCTGACAATTAAAGTTTTAAGCTTAACACTGCCCGTTTTACGTTGCTGCAAGACAGCGCACGAAACTCATAAAACCTGACATAATTAAACATAAAAATATTCTCGGCCGACCGAGCGGCTCGCCAAGCTGTATTGCGGGCAGAACGAGGCGAAGTGAATAAAAAGTGTTCTTTATTACAATGAGCTTTAATTAACGCACAGGCGATGACACTTCGCTTTAGTTTCTCGACTTTAATTTACGGTGTCGGAAAATGTCGCATTTTGCACTGCACGAATCTTCGGGTCCTTAACTTTTGTGCCATTAAATGTTAATTTTGAAAAACTGTTCTCCATTATATGAAAAGCAAAGTTTCAGATACCGTATTAGTAAAAATGGCAATCTATAAAATTATTTTACCATTTCGAAAAGTAAAGCCCAACTTTTTCCCCGGTTCGCAACATTTTTTTCACGCAAATTCAGATTAAAAACATTGCACTCTCAAATCCTAAAATTTGTTTATTTGAATTAAACACAACTGCACTGCTAATCAAAGCACTCAAAGTGGACCTCATTCGAATATTGAACTTTTAAGATTAAAGCTGAACCATTTTTATTGAAATTCACAATAATTTCCACGTATAAAATAAAAGCTCTGAACAATGTTAGAAATAACAATGTTAAAACTGAAGACCATTCAACTGAAATATTTAAAACTTTCATAAATGAAACAGTTCACATCTTTCTGTTTGAAAATTATAAATCGAAGCTATGATTGCCAAGGCTGTAAATTCAATAACGAATCAATTAATTTCTATATAATCAAAATTATCACATTTTGAAGTATTTTTAACATAGAAAGCTTAGCGAAATTCAACACTTGTACAGATAAATTGAAATTTTTCTAATGTCGGAATTAAAATTAGAATGTTGAAAGTATTAATGCAATAATAGAAATTTTAACGTCTAAAGGATTTCTATTTCAAACTGTTCAATTCCAAACTGTTTAGTTTTGAGTGCTTTATTTTTATTGCTAATTTAAAATAAACTGTCAAGTATAGATAAATATTTTTAAATTGATGTTTTTTTAATAAATTAATTTAAAGTTGAATTGGTTAAAAATTCAATATTTGAGATAGAAACACTAATTGAATGCCACTTAAAAAGGATTAAAGGGACTTCATAAAATTAGATAATTAAACTACATCAATTTATTCTCAATACGTCAATACGCGTCGCAGATGTTTCCTTGAAAATCTATATATTTCATACCCAAAAAAGTCCACGACGTCGTTAAGATAAGACTACCGAATTTCATATAAAATCATTCAAAAATATTAAAACTATTAAATTACATTTTAAATTTGTATTTAAAGCGCTTGGATTTAAGATTAATTAATCAGGTACATCACGGAATTTTATAAAATCTATAAAACCCATACTTAATCATTATTATCAAATAGAATAACTGGTTTTGAATCAATAAACATACCTAGAATGTCCTCTTTGTGTGAATATAACTCAATTGCAGATTATCTTACCTAAAACAGAAAACAAATTGTACATCATTTACTGTCATTAATTCTTTTTAAAAAAATGTTTAGGGTAGAATGACGGAAAAGGAAGTGAAGAGAAGTGAGGAGGGGGTAAGCAAGGGATGTGCGGAAAATTTAGGGGAGGGGGAAGTAGAGAATGTGAAGAAAATTATGGGATATCGGGGAAGTTGGCTAAGTGAGGTGAAGGAAAGTAGGGGAAGTGAGAAGAAGAGAAATAGAGAAGTGAGGAATCAGAAGTCTGGGAAGTAAGGTGAAGTCATTAGAGGTGAAGTAGAAGAGGGGGAGGAATAGTAGTGGGAGGAGTGATGAGTACAGTGGATAAGGAGAGGAGGAGTGAGAGGAATGTAATTATTGGGTGGAGAATAGGTAGACTCAATGTAACATCGTAACTCGTGCAGAAATCGCCAAGTTTATTTCTGGTTCCAGACTTGGGCCTTTAAGATTGCTTGTGACTTTTAACCTTAAATTGAGAACATTTTTTCTTCGAATTATAAAGTGGAAATACGTTATTAATTTATGTGATGTTTAAAACTTCAAATTATAGAATAAATATGACTGACGTAAATTAAGAAATCATTTTATATAGATTTTGATGATGCAGATGATGAAGAAGAAATGCAGCCCGGCGAGATAATGACTGAAATACAACAATTTGGAAATTTGACTTAGATTAGAGAAAATGTTTTAAATTTGAACCTCTGTAGGTTCATTTGTCAACCTGAATTAAAATAAAAAAAATTTTTTCGTAGTTTTGACTTTTAATTAAGAAAATAAAAAACATCAAGAAATCGATTATACACTAGGGCCAGACATGGGGCAAGCCTAGGCCAAGCTGGGCGATCAAGTCTGGCCCTGGACAGATTTTTGTCCGTCCGTCCGCCGTACTTTACCCAGAAGGAATTATGAAAAGTGAAAGGAAATGAGTGGAGGCGAAGTAGGAAAAATGAAGAGAAGTGAGAAAAAAGGGTTCGTGAGGGGCGGGGCACGAGGACAGGAGAAATAGTCGAAGAAGTCGGTGAAGCTGGGTGCCAAGGGTCAAGTGAGATGAGGGTTAGTAGATAAATGTAACAGCAGAAGGGAAAGGGCAGCGGAAGGTTTGCGCAACTTAATTAACATCTTAATAGGCTACGAAACTTGTTTTTAGGCGCGCAGCGCCTAATTTTACTAACTTTAAAAAGACAATTCTATCTGTTTTTTAGTATTAAAAATAAAACCTGACGACAGAAAGTAGGTGTTTCTACGAGTACTAATTGTAGGTGTTTTTTGGACATAAATAATGGTTATATACAGAGAAGAAATAAATTTAAGAACGAAAAGTGCGGACTCCATTTCTTTCGATGTTACCTACGGTACATAAAGCGCGCGTTATATGCAACCACTGCGTTTGTTAGAACACACATTTAATTATGCCGCGCATTGTTTCCAGAAGAGGATACGCCAGCGCTGCGTGTTAAATTCACACCTGGAGTCCCCCGTGACGGAGCGACTAACGCCGCTTAAATTAAAGCCGGATAATAAAAGTTCCCGCGCGTTACGACAGTTTCTCTCTTTTTTCCTTTCTTTATTATCGCACCCTTTTTCAACTAACTTCCGGTAACGCGACGAGTACTTCACACCTATGAGGAATCGTCCTGCTTTACCCGAAAGTGAACGCAAAAACAGATTTCCAAACGGCACTTATGAGAATCTGTTACAGTATAACAGATTCTAAATATTTAAGTAATATATATTTTTAAGCTTTTTCTTAAATAAACAAATTTAACTTAAAATACAAGAGTCCAAGGAAATCTAATCATATGAAAACAGTTTTGCAATGTCTGAATTATATTTCCCAATTTCGCGGAAATCTGAAAATAAACTGTATATTCTCAAGTAGAATTTTGGAAGACAAATTTATTCAATTTCAATCTAAACTGACCAGACTTGTCTCTAAGCAATTTTTTATTTTCTATGACAGTTATACATTTTTCTTTTAGATATAAAAACGAACATACATCTAGCAGATTAATAATATTAATGCACAAAAAAACTTTTTCTTAATATATTTTAAGCAGTTTTTGTTACAGCAGTCATATAGAATTTTAGAAGGAGTCACCCACAAATTACGTAAGACATACAACAAATGAATTTTGAACCAAGGTAAAAGGAATTTTAAACAAAATAGTCAAATTAATAATCAAAGTTATGAATTTTCTATATAGAAAATGAATTTCTAAAAAAAGTATAATAGTTGTTATTTCCACCAAACAATGCTTTTATGTTTAATCAAAAACTTATTCGAAACTATGAGTTTTTACGAAATGCCTCGTCAACATACAAAGAAGGGTTTTCAACAGCATAGCTCAATTTTCAACGAAAGTATTGAATTTTGAATTAAAATGGTAAATCTTTAAACCAAAAATTAATTTTAAAATTGTTCAATTTTCTATCCAAAAGATGAATTTTTTACTGAAAGTAGAAAAGTGCAATTTTTGGTTCGAAAATAAATTAATAAAGCAATTTTCTCCAGATTGTTTAATTTTCAAACGACAAATAAATTTGTAACCAAAAATAGAAATAATTAAATTTTAAGTGAAAAGTTAATTTTTCTTGAACTGAAGTAAATTTTCAACCCGAAAGATAACATTTTCATTTAAAAAGATACATTTTTCATACAAAATGGAATAGTTCAATTTGAAGTTAGAGAAGTAAATCTTTAACTAAAATGATAAATCTTTAACAAAAAAATGTACTTTTAACCGAATATTGGGATATTGAACCGAACACATTAATTTGGTTAAATGGTAAATTAAATACCTAAATATAAGTAATAATAATAATAATATTAAGGTAAAAAATATAGTTATAGGTCAGTAATAAGTTCTATTTTTAGTTAAAAAAATTAATTTTTAACAACCAAAAAGAAGAAGTCACTATAAATAAGATTATTTTTCTACTATTTAGTAGAAATTTAGTTTAGCTACTTGCACCCAAAAACTCCAGCTATTTGTATACAAATTGATGTACATATAACCATGGCCTAAATATTTCACCTAGTCATGAAGTAACAAAAAAACAACATTCACTAAAAAGTATCGTTAATATAAAAAGAAAAGAAAGAAGTGGCGGTGGGGCAAGTGAGGCTGGGGCAAATGAGGCTGGGGCAAGGCTTGATTCAAAAGGCAATTTTGCTTTACAATCAGCTGCGGCTCAAGCTAAGCTAAGTTGGTGAATGTATCTCATTACCGACACGTGCCCGAGCATTTCCGTGCACGTGTATACGAAAGGTACATATCTCTCTCTGGTGGGGGCATAATGGTATTGGAAACTTGTACACAAGTACACAGAGCATTGTGTTTCGACCGACTACAATCCACCTACATCACGAAATCTCAGCTCTGTTGAGATATGATTCACACTTAACAATGTGTACTTTGATTAACATCGAATAAAATGCTAAGATTCAATTTGCAGTTGTCGAAATTAAGTTTCTGATTACAAACTCGAGTATGTTCGCAGCAAATAATTCATATTTTTACTACATGAAATTTAGATCCGGTTACAACAACTGTGCATACAACAATGATTTTTTTAGGATAAATAGAATCTTTTTAGATTTCTATCTCATATTTGAAAATTTTCTTCCTTTTGAGAACATACCCGAGTAAAAATGCTTCGACTTGAGTTCGATTTGGTTATGTCTTGAGTTGGTCTCCAAGGCATCGATGTCTGTCTGCGTCTCAAAACTGAGTCGAGACAGAGGCCTTCATTTTACTTTTATGGCGACGACTAGTAAAACGGCGTTCACTGCTCTTAAGTCGAGCCTTGTCTTGGCTAAGACGACGTTTACTCGACTCAAGACGAGCCTTGTCTTGGCTGAGATTATCGAACCTTTTTTGGCTCATAAATTAGATTGAAATTGATGAATAAAAAATGTGTAATTATTAAATTAGTTAGTTTTAATTTAAAAATTCAGAATTGGTGGGCCTGAACGGATATAACCCTTAAAAACTTTCTTCAAAATAATAAAAAATGTAACTTTTTAGAAGGATCTCCTAAGCCGTTAGAAATACGGAAAACAAACAAACATCTTGTATATTTTTATACAATACATATATATATATATATATATGTATTGTATAAAAATATACAAGATTGTTTAACCATTAACAAAGATTAGCTTTTATAACTGTTAGAAATAGCCTTTTTGTTAGGGCAGGTATACGCTCGAAGCTACAAACCGCACGTGTTGGAGTCATAAAAATACGACTCAAGAGATAAATTTAAGTCTTCAAGGCATGAAAACTTATCTCCAAGACATAAATTGAAGCCTGGCTCCGTCTCAAAACTGAGAGATGCTCAATTCGAACTTTTCGACTTCAGCATGTCTTGATTGTGAGCAACTGAAGTCGAACTCAAGTCGAAGCATTTTTATTCGGGTAAGATCAATTTAAGATCTCATTAATCAAAGGATTTCAAGAATGAATTTTTGTAGTTAAAACATCCCAAAAATAAAAAATTCAAAATTGTACTAATTTGAAATTTAATATTATAAAGCTGGAAGAATTTAAATGACAGCTTTCAAAGTTTATAAATTTCTACCCTAACATCTACCAAATTTTAAGTTTTAATTCTTTACCTTATATCCAATGAATAATGCTTAAAATTTAATTTTCAATTTTGACAACTTATAACCTGACTTTGTTCGATTTGAATATTTCTAAGTTAAAAGTGCAAAGTTATAAATCGCTGAGATTGAAAATATTTAATTTTAATTATTAAAAATATTCAGTCGTTTCTGATTGAACACCTTCAAAACAAAATTATTCATTCTAAAAGTCTCAACATAAAATTGTTTAGTTTTCAAGACTAAATTAAAAATAATATTGATTTGAAATATAATTATACATGTTTTAAAGGCAGATACACTAAATTATTGCTTGATAGACTTTGTCATTTCTACAATTAAATAGTACAACATTTTAAAGTTTTGAATTTAAGATTTTTTACATTAAAATAATAATTTTCAAGCTATTTACTTTCTAATGTTTTAACACCAGAAACCGATATTTGTAAACATTTCACATCAAATTTCGTTTTAAATTAAAGCAATATTTAATTGCTTCATTTTTTAAACAAAAAATGGTTTAACTTTAATCGTTATCACATTAAAGTAACTCAATTTTAAATAGTACGGATTTTGAAAATGTTTATTTTTAACCGTAATAACTTTAAGTAACCCACAAATTGTACATCTGACATTTCAAATCGCTTAATTTCGAATGTTGCTACATTCAAATATAAAATCTTTGGAAACATCAACTTGAGGATTTAATATTTCGTCAATAATTCTCGCTCTTATTGCAAGAAGAATAGAAAAATTAGACAAATATTTTGAGACTTGCAATTTTTACAATCCTTTGAGTTAAATTATTTTTCGACAAATATTACTAATTTATTTTGTAATAAAAACTTTGTTTCTTGACCAAATTTGGCATAACTTAGTTGCAAAATATAATAAGTCATTTTTTTAAATGCAGACATCTTTTTCTCATTTAACCCCACGAAATTATTTATATAGCGAGCAACATTATTGAAAAAATTATATTCTATAGAATACGGACCAGCTTCATGAGTACTCATCAGCTCTTAACCAACAATGAATTATAAAATTACAAAATAATACATTACGAATACTTTACGATTTAAAATTTTGGCTACCTTCAAGTTGAAACGATTTTAAAACTTCTGATGTTCGGAAACTCTCATTCTATAATGAACTACAAAATATAAGGTGACAGGTATTGTTTCTCTGAATTTCAGTGAATATTTTCAAAACATTTAAAAAAAATGTTTAATGTTAAAAATGATTTGATACATGTGAATAACGCATTGCATTGATTTTTTTTTAATTTAGCGTTATATATCGTCCTTCTAGACTCTTTTCTTTTGTGAAATGCTGCCAAGAACAATAAATCTACCTTGGGTTGCTTTGTGAAATTAGAAAATTGAAAGCTGCGCCTTTCTCACTTCTTTTTGAAAAGTGGCCCCAAAAGAGACACGAACAGATTTCGCGAGGCACGTACTGAAGCCGGAGATGAGCGAAGCCATCGGTCAACCAGTATTACGGTATTTGCATGTTATTTACTCTCGAGCCACCTAGTACATTTGTTTGGATTATCCCTGAAATAAACCAGAGTTCCTACGTCCACTCGTCTCTCAATGCTCAACCGTGTTACCGGTCCTTGTCGTACGGAGCTGCTCCCAGAAAAGCAGACAAATGGCCTTAGTTTGTCCACTTTATGCTCGTCTATAACTCTACATCATGCAAAGGACTTCACGATGCTTCTGCCTGATCCCTAGAAATACACCCTGTTTGAAACCTGCAAGGAATCACTAACTGGTTCTTATGAAAACGGTTCAATGATCCTTAAAATTGGGAACAAGTTCATCTGCATTAAAACGTTGGAAGGATTAGAAGATATAAAACGATTGACAGACTGATCTTATGGGCTTCCTGATCATTCCAAGGCAGGTAGGTAACATGTACAAAAGTAACAGGTAGGAATAAAAAGGATGAACGATGCGCAGCTCTATGCGATATTCGTAAATTTATGGCAATTCCGTCAATTAAGTCGAGTGAAGCAGAGTCATAACATAAATATGTAAACGGCGACATACGTCTCTGCGAACACCATATAAAGCCTCGCTTGTCCATCAATGTCTCCGCGAAAGAGAACCAACATCCTCGTAAAATGCACACTAGTCGGTAAAATTGCAATGGCCTCAGCTTATCATACTATATGCCGCATAATGCTGCATGTTTCAACTCGACGTATCTATGAACATTTGAGATTACCTTTGAGAAATCGGAACTTAAATCTCCTTCGTAGCATTTATAATGTCTACCAGTGACGAATGTCCAAGAAAAGTAATCTCCTACAATTGCAATGTTATAGGTGAACAGAATTCTAGAACTCTATAAAGTTCTCAGTTCTAGAATTTCATTAAAAACGTTCTCATCTTGACTCCAATTTTTAAAAGGCTTCTCAGCAGTGAAGAAACCCTCTGGCTTCACCAGAACAAAATTATTGTTTAGCATCTACATTATTTGTTTAGTTTCACTTCATTATCTTCGGAGGCGCTGGTACGACGATTTTATGCAAATAGACTCAGCAGACAAAGTTTCCTGTGCTCTCTCGCCCCTTGCCTCTTTGTCCTTCCAGAATCATCTCTTGTGAAGCGAGGGTGTTGGGGGTGAAATTAACCCCTTCATCAGTGACGGAGCGAATTTAGAACCGCTGTTGTCCTTTCTGCCCTTTTTACACCCTCATTACTATTATATTGCGAGTTTTCTCGATCTCCATGGATATTATCCGCACCCTTTTCTCGTCCGGCTTTCCGACCGATATATTCATAATTCATTAGCTTGCTACGGTCCTGATTAATCCTTTGATTGACTGAGCTTCGTATTTCAGCTTCTTTATTCAGAATTACATTAAAAAATGCTCCCTAAAGCACTAGATTATAAACATTTGATTTCGATTTGTTCAACTATAAGTTGCAGGCTTCTACCAATCTCAATAAAACCTCAAAGAACGAACTCTCGAGAATTTTAAAGTTAGTTCAAGTTGGCGGTGATGATAAAGAATGGAAGCTTCTAAGCAAAATCAATGGGGCCGAAGAAAAACAGGAGATGTTTTTTTTCCGTTAAAGAAAATCCTGAATAGCAGCACCTAATTCCGAACCGTTCATTAGACCTTGCAATATTCACAGCCTAATCCCTTAGATCAGTGGGCGAGCACCTAAACCCTCATTAAGATTCGAATAATTCAGGTTAACAGCAAGCGGGGTAATCTCGATTTGCATTTTGCTGTTTGCACCGAATGTCCCTGGCGTGCAAGAATAAACATTTGAAACTGGACAGGGTCCGCCTTTTCTAGAAACCCCTGCCCACCTTATCAAGCTGTCTTTTCCTATCGACCTTCGCAAGGTCCCTCTTCTCTCTTTATCGCCACCATCGTCAGCTGTCGAAGCTCTAGAAACTCACATGAGTTCTATCCTCGGAAATTCTCATTATGCTTCAAAGGCTGAACTATCTCAATTATCTCAAGCAAAAAGGGTATAGGACCAAAAATAACTTTGGAATCGTCTTGTTTTTATATGATTCTATTCTCTTGCTCTGAACAGAGCAAATCAATTTTTATTTAAGATAGCAATATACCTAAACACCAGTGCTTAATAGAAACTTATTACTCATTTCTATTACATGCAGTTTTTAGATCACAAATAATGTTCGAAGCGGAAGTTTTTAATTCCCTTTTTTCCAGCATCAAATTCTCCATTAAGCCAAATATAAAAGTCGGTAGTGTTATTACGTTGATCAACTCGATGCGTCGTTTGCCGAATTGGAATGGCAGCTAATGCGTTTCAGGTTACGTTTTGCAAATCGCCCCTCTACCGGCACATTCGCCCATTGATTCACAATGATCACGCCAAGAGCTTTGGAAAAAAACATCCGAAAATCATTACTAGCAAGCCCCTCTCTATGTAGATACGACGCGCTTCAAACATTCAAATGGATGAATCGTTTTCGACTGACTGAAGTGAGTGATTTTCTATATAAACTCCTAGTGGTTTTACCTTGACGAAACTTCATTTGAGAGAGTTATTCCTTATTTTTCACGAATGTTAGTCCGTTCTTAATCATTTTATTTCATTCTTATCGAAATAAAAAAGAGATATATTCTATGCATAGGTATATGTTAAGAAATGTTTTAGGATGTTGCATTGTGGGATTGCTCAAACGAAAAATAAAGTTTCCTTGATTTGTAAAGAGAATTACCAAAAAGCTTCCATTTGTTACAAAAAACGATCTTTGATTTGTGGGGATATCGCCTAAAAAGCTTGAATTTATTAGAAAACCTGTGCATTTTCCTTAACTGAATAACAACAAGTACGTCCCTACAGGGGGTGAATCGCCACAAATAAAAAAAATTTCAAGAAGTGGAAAAACGACCATCAACAATAAAAAACTTTGTATAGGTGGTCAAAATACCCTCAGAGCTGATTATTGCTGTACCAACAAATATATCTTTACAATTATGATTATTAAATTTTAAATTTAAAAAAAAAACATTATTTTTGATAAGACAATTTAAAGACTTAAGATCAACATTTATTTGAAGAATGTATTTTGCAAATTAACTTTTTCTTTCGTTTTTTTTCTTGTTCATTTAAATAAATTATGACTTATTTTTTCGGAGAAAATGTATTCTACAACCTTTCTGATTTCAATTTCAAAAATAATTGTTTTCATTACTGAAATCGTGAAAACATTTTCTACAAAAAAATTTTCTTTAAAAGAAATAACTATATTTGAAGGAAATTTAGGTATTTTGAAAATAAAAAACAATACAGTTGTAGAAAGCTATAGTTAAATTAATTCATGTCTCATAATATCATTCTAATACTAAAAATTAGAGAAAACTTTTTTCCAGAGACCTCTTATTTGGCACAACTACCTTAATGCTCCTTGAGTTTGATTGGGACCACCTATAATCGAACGATCTTTTCGACAAAATTTTTAAACACCAAATATTAATTCTTTTTTGTTATTTCTAAGGGCGTTTTAACTGGCTTCCATTTTCTTCGTATTATTTATTTTCAACATCAGTTTATGATACTTCAAGAAATTTTTTTCTAAATGTAATTTTTATATATTTGATTTAGCATCCCCCGTTTGTGAGGAAGTCCCTGCAAGTGAAAAAAACTTTTTTTCATTTAAGCCAAACTATGTCGCAAGTTCTTGAGTCTATCCTGAGAACCTATTGGTCAATCCTTAATTTATCTGCCCTCTGAAATTGGTTTCTTAGCATTGGTTGGTCCCGTCTGGCCTGCCAAGTCTTAGAGTTTCCAACTGAATTTCTGTCTTCGTAGTGGTGAGGGTACCAACATCGACGGTATAGTAGGATTGGTGTCGGTGGATGGGCAAATACAGGCTATGCATAACAATCGATCTCGTTGGAAACTATGGGGGTGGTTGGTCAGCGAACAGATAAAGCAGGATGCCTGAAGGTGTTCGGGGTTGCGGGGAGTAATTCGAGGGTGGATAGAGAAAGGGAGTCGTTCGCTAACACAAGACGAACAGCCAAGTCTGAGATAGCCACTAGCCAACACCCCATCTGCGGTTGGTCTTCCTCCTCTTCCTCATTCTCCTTCCACGTACACTAGTTTCTAATCAAAATTATTCTGTTCTAACAATTTTCTCTTGACCTCAATAGAAAACTACCATAAAAGTGGAAAAAGTGAAATTTTTGAAAAGCATATGACAATAAGAAAGAGTACAAGAGTACGAGCAAGGAAGTAGAGATTTTAAATCGCAGAGGTTCTTTTTTGAGTTTGAAGATTTTTTAAGTGTAGGAAGACTGACTTCTAAAGAAAGGCATTTGAAAGAAAGCCATTTAAGAATGATAAGAGAGGTTTTTAAAGAGATGTAAGACACCTCGCGGCGAGAAAGTTGTTGAAATATTTAAGCCTCCACTTCTTGCACTGCGCTGACATATCTTTTGGCGTTTATGTGTTCATAAAGTCCGAAGTACATATCTCGCAATCGCTTTTGAACGCGAGTAGTCGTGGAACACTATGTCGAAGGGAAAAAGAGGGAATGAGGATAAGAGAGATACGTAGATATAGATGAAAAGAGATAGTCGTGTTGGTCGTGGAGGGTGTTAAGGGGGTGACCAGAGAGCGAACGAGGGTGTTTTTCCACCACCAGTTGCTCGCGGCATCCGCATGCCTCTCTCGATCCGAGACCGTAAAAGTCCCAAACTCTCAGATTGCCATTACTTCCTCCATTCAGGATCGTAACTACTACTTTTAATTTCTACTCCCATTAAAAATAAAATAAAATCCCTGTTATACCCATCTTTATCTTTCACTCAATTACTACTACTTTAATGAACATTATTGTTTCATCTTTTTTGCTATTTGCAAAGAGATAAATCAAGCCGAGCAGAAACTGGGGAAACAAAAGCATTAATTTCGTAGAATTCTCTTAATTCCAAGTATTTTCAACTAAGCAGGAAGAGTTGAGTTATTGAAACTTATGCAAGTTAACTGGTTCAAGGTCGAGTGATTTAAGCTTCCACGAGATCGAATAGAGACGAGGGAGCGTGTCTACGAGCAGCCTTCGTAGGTCAAAGGCGTTGAACGAATAAAGGCCCTGGCAGTTTGACACTTCAATAAAAGACGTTCAACATATAAGAGTCGTAAAACCTTGTCAAGTCTTCTTATCCCTGCACTGCTTTTTACATGCCACAGAAAATAATCTTGTAACAAGAATTATTGCAACTACAATATCGATGTATCTATTCATCAGAATAATATATTAGAAAGCATACAAAATCTTGAAGAAAAAAATCTCGTAGAATTCGTCATGGTGTAGCAAAAGTGATAAAAGGTAACGTGCCAATGTAGGAACATATAAGGTAGCCGCGATATAGGAGGAGCAATTCGTCTAGATTCTATGGGATGAGAGATGAGCAGAGTGTCCAGGTTGGAGGGTCGTTTATTGATCTCTCAAGTCTGAACCTCTCCTCTCGTGTAGATGTAGACGGGACCTAACCCCGTCCCCCTTAGCCACCCTTGTGACTGGCCACAACCATCCCCAGCGGCCGCACGCCGAGACACTGGACACAACGACTACCTCAAACCTCCTTCCACCTTATTTCTCAAGCCCTCTTGGGACGATGGGTTCCCAACCCGATCCTTGGCAGTGAGCCTTTTCCGTCCCATTAAAACGTCGAGGGTTACCGAAAGGTCCAACAAAACCGAGGAATCTCATTATGAAGCTTTCTTAGATCATGGTATCATTTTTCTGCAAGAAAACACCTTTGGATAATATTTTCTTTATCGTTTTATTTATATTAAATATAATAATAGATTAGTGTATCCTAATGAATCAAAACACGATAATTTGATTACTATCTTCTAAAGAATTGAGGACACAATTGTATGTTTTATATCACAATCTTTCCAGTTTTCTTTACATTTATCGTTAGTAATAAACAGATGACAGGCAGATAATGGTTCGAAAATAAGACTATCATCAGAATTCTCGACAAGAGTCTTTGTTTGGTCAATTTATCATTGAAACAAAAGGAATAAGATACATTTACTATTCCACATTATCTGTCCCACTTTTGTCCCCAATTGCCAGAAAATTAAAAGAACTCGTTGGTAGATTCATCCCTATCACTGCCTTACCCTGAACCTTCTACTTGATTCGTTTTGCATTTCGCTCGCTTCGGTCCTAGCTTTTGTTTTTCAGGAAGCATCAATATTTATATTGCATAGTGCATTAGTAATTGCCGCCTACACACTCTATTTGTTCCGATATTGTAATGTCATGAAAATGTATGAAGCGATAGCTATTATTACGAAATAGATGCAAAAACCTGTAGACGTTGTAGTGAGCTGGTCTAAGTAATAGTAAGAGGGCAATGAAAAGAATTAAAGTGGATAAAAGCATACCTCAGATCCTCTCAAGCACCTTCATCAAGAAATAACTAGCTGAATCGTTTTCCAATTACTACAATATTTTCAGTAAGGTTGATCGGATCTTATTTACATATAGGCAAATTAAAAAAAAAACGTGCATTTTAGATATCACTCAGAGACCAGACGAGCAAAATTGACTTCTAGAATCCTAAGCTTCTGTCAGACTTGTTACTTCCTTGGGATTTTCGGAAGTGAAGGCACTCAGTTAATTCAAGCATGGTACATAGTCCAAAACTGACCGATGGGTATGAAGATTTCGAGTGGGTGAAGGTTTCGAATAGATGAAGGTGTCGAACGGATGAAGGTGTCGAATCGATGCAGGAATTCGGGGATGCGATCTGAATTTATCGACAGACTAAGTGGACTTGTCTTGGGAAGATACAGTCGAAACAGGGTGTATTCAGCAATCCATATTGTATAGTGCAATGGAGAGGATTGGGCATTGAGGGGGTAAGGTGACCACCCGCTTTGCTTGTACAGTCAAGATGTGCATGAGGGTTGTGTAGGAGGGTCAAGGATGAACGAGAGGGTGGAGTTGGTTGGAATAAGTTATCTCCAACTAGCAACCCTTCCTAAGTGGACGGTTCTCAATTTCAAGTTGAGTTGGCTCCTCATGCTCGTAAATTTGAGAAGTTAAGATTAATTTTCATTCGCTTTACTAAATACTACCCCTATTCTTTTAGTCGGATATAATCTTCAAGATCAAATAAATGCCTAGATGACTGATGAAGGGTTTTAAAGATTAGGGAATATGAGACATGTTTCTTTGTCGAAAATATGTCGATGCAGAGAATATTGATCACTAAACTGCAGATTAGTAATTTGCTTAGTATTAAGTTTCTCTACTGGGACAAGGAACTGTCGAATATGCAAGTCTGGTGCACGTATTTTTGAAATAGAACCTGTTAAACCGGATACTTAATATGCTTGGTAACGCTTGGTAGACTTTGCTTCCGTCCATCCACGCTCGTGTTCAAGCGGTATTTCAGCACACTCGTAATTAATCCAACGTAGGTAAATCACTACCTTCGACAGACGACGGGAAAAAGTGAGAAAATCTGAAGCAAAAAAGAAGGAAGGGAAGAGAAAGAGATAAATACAGGCGGAAAAGGGAGGAAAAGGGAGAAGTAGAGAACATTCCACTTTCCTCGAAAAGAATCGGGGACAACCTATAACTTCCAGGGAAGGTGTAACCTGTATTTTACTACGTGGGAAAGTCGAGTAGCAACTCGATATCTCGTTATGTTGCAATTATCCTGAAATTTATTGTACTTATTACGATAGACGAGGAGCCAATTGATTCGTAATTGAGATTCGAATCTGTGTCATATGAAACTTTAACAAGTAGAATTATACTGATAACTATTCGTAATGACTGCCTCTACAATTCCTCCCATTTTTATGCAGATTGATAATAATGCGAGCATTTTCATATAATCCTTTTCATTAGGCATGTTTGTTTCCAACTTCTTTCATTATGCAGTATGCAAAATGGAGATGGTATATGTTGAGACTAGTTCAGATGAAATTTCATGATTTGTTTAAATTATTCTGAAACGATTTACGGAGTTAAGTTAACTATACTGTTACTTAACTTACTGTTGTAATTAGTAGGATGATATATATCTGCTTCTGGAAGCTCAAGTTCATATCAAAGATTAGGGCCATAATTTTCATGTAATATTAATGTGTCAGTTATAAAATGAAAATAAATGGCATGGTCGTTTGTCTCAGATCAAGTTAATTGAACGATCTTTTCTGGGCACTCGAATTTTCTCGGCGAATTAAACGTTCAGGAGCCATGTGGGCGTGCTTACCCACATCTCATGCGATAAACTTTACGACGCCCTGTAATAATAAGCATCGTATGTGCGTATATACGTGATTTTATACTCTCGCGTGAATTTGCATATTAATTATGTGCGTACACCCGTCGGCTATATCACACACAAAGTAAGATAGATAAGCATCTGTCTTCTTAAAACATTGTTTCCTCAAGAACATAAAAACATGAAAAGATGGTTAATTTATTACATAAAATAAGAATTAAAGGGAAAAAAACTGTGAGTACATTTCAAAGAGTAGGGTAGAATTTTTGTCGAGAAAGATAAACCATTTTTTGTTTGGTTTAGAACGAAAAAATATGACAAATGCATTAAAGTGAAAAGAATTTGCATCGATACAAAATTTAATTAATGTAAAATATTAATAGATTTTAATTATTTTAATGAATTTCCCTAATTAAAGTGTGCTATACAACAGTAAATTATACGCAACTTGCCATAAGGATTATTTTATACATATATTCACATATCAGATGACTCTTTTAACAAGTGGTGCATAATGCACCACTGTAGATCACGCTTCAATTGTTGATTAATTGTAATACTTAACAGTAGACTAATTTGAAATATTAGAATAGTTTAACTTAAAAATTACTATGAATAACATAAAAATTATCTGTTAAATAAATTGTGTTTCCTCGATAATTTCTAAATTTTTATAACATTTTTTTAAATTTTATATGATAATCTTTTCGCCTGGGAAAAAGCAGGGTGTATTTCTGTTATACCCATCCTCTTGAAAATATAATTTGTGTATATTTGCGAGGTTATATTCGTAATCAGCACCACAAATTACGAAAGTCTTGAAAGGATTACATATTCTAGAACTTCAAGGTATAATATACAATGTAAATTCTTGTAATAGAGATTTTAAATATACTAATTTATTACAAAAGAAACCGCAGTTAAGATTCTCGGTGAGGAAGAAACAGATTTTATTTCAGAATATAAATAAATTGTTTTGCTAAAAATTTGTGACCCTAATTCCCTAACCTATAACCTTATTATGTTAATTATTATTAAATAATTGATTATATGCTAACTAGTTCTAAGCTAAATATCTGAAAAGGAACTTTTGGTTCCAGAACATAAAAGGAAATTTGGTATTTGAACCAAGAATCAACAAATGCTTTACATTTCTGAATTTATGGAGGTAAAATTTAAAAAATTCATTTTTCAACAAAACGTAAACTTTCAAATGTTAAATATATACTGAGAAGAATGGTTAGCTGTGCAAATTACTCAGTTTGTAAAATAGGGTACTGCTATTTTATTATTTGCGACAAACATTTTATCAGTTATTGAAATTGATCGAATTGTCAGTCGCCAACTAATTATTTTACTCGGTGTAAAACTGTGAAATGATCTTCGATTTCTGTTAAACTGAGGTGGCCGGTAATACTGATTTCGTTCAAGAGCTACACGATATTTATTCAAAAAATTAAAAGAAATATAAACAATTCCAGGCTAATTTACGGTTACTCACGGTAATGGGAAACCTTGAGCAGCAGCTAAGTTTTCAGTTTGAGAGAACGACGGTCTCCATCTCAATATAACCAAGTCAAGCGTTGCTTAACCCAAGTGATTGAATAAGCAGCCCTTAACAACTCAATACCAGGTGTATACATATGAAACCGGCATTGCCATTTAGCGGCCAGTAGGCACACTTGTAGGCACTATCGGAACTTACCATTTGTGCTAATTGGCGTATTGTCATCTGTCAACAATATCCAATACCAAA
>NC_046662.1:83333443-83343206 GCF_010883055.1 Belonocnema kinseyi | reverse complement strand
AGCCAGCGAGGGCGCATACTTTGAATAAAATATTTGTTATCATTCTCTGGAAATAAATGTGTTTTTTTCTTGAAAAAATACCGGTTTCATATGTATACACCTAGTATATCCAAGTGGACAGTGATTTTTCATTTTGAGTAACTCAGGTAGCATTAAGAAATACCTACAATTCATTTATTAATGTACTCGGACTCGGTCCATGAAGAGTATCCATTGATTATACATTTGTAAATTTTCCTTTTTAGTAAACCTTACAAAACTGTAGGTCCCTTTGCTAAAGCTTGATCAGTTGTTTTAAGCATTTTAATGCGTATTTTTCCCCTTTTTAAAGAAGTTGTGTTGTTTACAAGACAAAAATAAATCTACTTTATCATAAAGTAACTTTAGTAGGATACTTAATAATTATAATTAAGGGGTTCCAGAAGATCTTGATGTCAATTTCTCGACACGCGTGTCTCGAAAACATTAACTGCAGCATTGTACTTAAGTCCACACCACAATGTCATGATAACTCGAGTGTGGAGTGTGTACATAAAGTTACATAAATGTGACTGAGTCTGATGTGGCGAGTTAGAGGGTAATAAAACTTAATTTCTAATTAAGAAGCGTGAAGGATGAATCTATTATCCGAGAGCTTGGCATAGAGAGGGTAATGAGAAGTCAAAGAAGAGGAGTGAGAAGGTGGAAAGAGGAAAAGGGGGAAAGGGGGGAAAGTAATATACACAGTGGCAAATACTGCGACAAGTAATGTTGCTGACGTGGTACAAACATACCAGCGGACATGGGCGAGCATACGTGTTCATTAGGCGTATTTGCTGTTTAGCATTTCAAATTCGGCCAGAGTATAAACCTTACACCAAGACGAAAAGCGACCCCTCCATCCATTTTGGCAATCAAATATTTTAATTTAATTGCTCTACTAATGATCTGCCGTACACGCGGTACGTGTGTGCCCTTTTGGTGCACTTCTTGTTGTCATGATACCTCTTAATTCACATACAAAATACGAAAGAGAGATATCGAACGAGGCTCTTAATTTCTTAATCAGACTTGAAGTTGTTTGGCAGAGACTCAGGGTGGGAAAATCATTTCGAGTCGGTATTAGTTGCTGGATGGAATAATTCAATTACGGTTCTTTAAAGATACTTTTCAGGTATCAGAATGATTACATAAATTGTGTTAATTTGTGTTGAAAGATAAAAGTAACTTTTGCGTCTATCTTTATTCTTCTTTTATTCAACATCGCTGTTCTTGAATAGAGCAAGTTATATTTGGATGGCTTCCGAGCGCACGTGCGTGTGTTAACGCGAGTGTTTAATTACGCGATTTTTCCTGTCGATCATAAGCATGCACTCGCGCATGTTTCTTGCTCAACTTTTGCGATTTAAGATGGCTTCAAAGCGTGTGCTTACATTTTTAAGATATTTAATTTTTTAATTTTCAGTTTGATAATGTACAGTTTTGAAGATTTATTTTCAATTTTTCGAAGTTTTATAGTTCCACGTTAAAATTTTAATTTTTGAAAAGTTCAATTTAAACATTTCTAATCAAAAGTTTTGAAATTCTTGAATTTTGAATTGTAAAATATTAGAGACTTTAATCTTCCTCTTGTTCAACTGTTAGCACTTCAGATTGATATTTATTCTTATTCGAACACTGAGTTGGGAATTTTTAAATGATCAAATATCAAAATTTTTAAGTTTTGTTCAATTATGTATAACTCCCGCAAAATTGGATATTTTCAAATGTTCTTGGGATATTTAAAAAAATTAATTTATTTAAAATACCCATTAAAGTATCCCAGTCCGTAAAAATTTAAAGTTAATCATATATAAATGAAATATACAAAATAATTAAATTACACATGATTCTCACATTCATACTTTTCAATCATTTCTTTTCGAGTGTACAATTTTTAAAAAATAATTCTTACAATCGTTGGTTTCTGGGTTCCAATTCCAGTACAGCTAAAGAGGAATTTTTTACAGTTAAAACTATAAACATTTTGGTTAAGACTAGTAGATCAAAAATCGTAATTCCATTGTCAAAAAAATAAAAATTAGTTGTACTCTAAACTTGGACTTCGGCTGCAACCAGGGAACAACTAATAATGTATTTTCAGACATTGAGGACATTCTAGGTAAAACTAGAATGTTTGGATTTTATTGTGGAGCATTGGTCAAACAGTTCTGTGAAATTGATATTTGATGTGAATGTTAAATTATATCGAAAGCCGATTAGAATCAGGCAGAGGACGATGCATTATAATGTACTGATGACGTTATCTTGTTCAGCGCGCTCCTTCAGCTGGTAAAGGCAGGAGGGTTAGTTGCTCGAGTCGCGTCTAGCCCCACTCAACGAAGAGAGATGGTAAAATGTCGTACACTCGGTCGTAGTACTCGAGGCAGTGGGCATTACGAAGCCCCTGGAGCACTGTACCCGACAGACACTAGTTACATTGTCTAAGGTTTCAATAACCTAATGAACCGCAATGTGCAGACCAAACCTACCGACCCCGCTTTTCTCTTATTCCATTTCACCCCCTCTAAATCACCCTACCTCTCCTCTTTTCTCTCTCTTCCCAATAGCCCAGTCACAAGACGTGGTTAATTAAATATAAATTAGTTCGTCCCTTGTTCTGTAGGGGTTCTCGTGTAAAAATAAAAAAAGGTCAACTAATGGGCAACTACACAGCGATCTACGTCTCATAAGATGTATCTCAACTGGCTACGAGAACTTCCTTTTTGAAATTCCCTAATTTTTTCTTGATTTCTCTCGAATTTATTCTATATTTTCTATGAAAATAATATTCAAAGAACAAAATTATAATCTTATAGTATCTTTGCCGCAGAATGTTTTATCAAAGAAATAAAACAAAGTGAAATTTAAATCAATCATTACAATTTTAATTATTTCAACCAAAAAAAGATGAGTTTTCTTTCTCGAGAAAGGAATTTTCTGTCTAAATAGACGAATGATCAACAAAAGAGTTGATTTCTCGACCAACAAAAATTATTTTTTAATAAACTATTCTTGTCCAAGAAAAGAAGTTTTTTTGATTCTTTATAAGGAATTTTTAAAATCTTTTTTCAAATTTCAATAATAAAATTTTCTGGTGGTTTTATAAATTTTGTCGTTGGATTCTTGGTTTTATTTTCAGGAATTCTGCAAGTCAATAAAAACTTGAATTTGAACAAAACAATTACATTTTTTAAAAAACAGTATCATTTTCAACCAAATAATGGAATTTCCAACCTACAATGATGAATTTTCAACACAAAAGTCGAATTACATAAAGTTAAATTTCAAACAGCTGAATCTTGTAACCCAAAGTTTAAATTTTCAACAAAAAGACGAATTTTCGACTATAACTATAATATTTGATATTTCAACCGAAAAAATATGAATTGTCCTCAAATTAGGTAAATTTACAAACAGTTTAATATTTAATATTTTAAAATATCCAATATGAATTTTAGCAACTAGAAGAAAAAAATTGCAATCAAAAGAATTTTAATTATCAACCGGAAGTTTAAGATTTCAACATAAAGATTAATTCTCAACAAAAAATAGTTGAATCTTTAATCCACAAATATGAATTTTTAACCAAACAGATGAATTTTCAACCAAACATATTAATTTTTTAACAAAAAAGTCGAATTCTCTAAAAAAATATGTACATTTTTAATCAAATAGTTAAAGTAACTGAAAAAGATTAATTTTCAACTAAAAACGGAAAATACAAATTTGCAGTAAACAAAAATTTTTCAACCAAATGGCTAAGTGTTCAATTAAAAAAATGAATTTTCAATGAAAGTAAGAAGAATTTAAATTATGGTTGTCGGAATAAAAATATTTGCAACTAGTTTTATTCTTACTGTCGCTTCTTACCAATTTAAAATTATTTTTTGTGAATTCTTATCAATTTAAAAAAAATTGTTGTCTTTTGATAAACTAGGGCTTATTTTTTGGAGGAATGATTAACTCTGCTGTCTTATATTTTGAAAAAATTTCATGATCTTCATATAAATTTATTTGTTAACAAAATTTTGTTTTTAACAAACATGGTCTTAACGATTTTAGTTACAGAAAAATTTACATTGAAATTTCTAAAACCATTTTTTTCGATCCAAAGTTTTAAACAGATTTGAAGGATTTATCAATAATGAAGAGTACGCTAATCTGTAATAATTAATACCAGTCATCCTGTTCCATTTTTTTATGGCTGCGTCTAAAAATTTCGGGTCAGGAAACAATCAGTTGAAGTAAATGAATGAACTTAATATGAAAATATCATTAGAATATCAACATTTGATCAAAGGAGACTATATAAGTTAGAACGAACTTCATTTTAAGTAATCAGGATTGCGAACCTAATAAACCATGACTGATATATAAACTTTGCAACACAAGAGTCCCTATCGCGCATTTCTCGTTAATGACCACAATTAGGTGTTTTAATTAGCGTTCGTTCTCGCGCGATGGCAGCTGCTGCTTCTAAATTAGGGCTCTACAAAACAATAAGTACCGATTGAAGAACCTAATTAGCGGCGGTCCCACAGGCTGCGTAACAATCTTAAATCTGTGTATATATATTTATATATATATATATATATATATATATATAACCTATACACCCGCTGCATGTATGGATACCAATTGTAATTTGCGATCATATCGGTTAATGAATTCAACCCTCAAGGATGGAAAAGTGTAACTCAAAATTGAAATATTTTAGAAATTAATTTGATTTTTTAATCCAAGTAGTCTATTATTTTTATTGATATTCTGGTAGAGTATAATGACAAAATGTAGCTTTAGGTCATTTATTCGATAGAACCAAAACATTATTAATCAAGACAGAATTTTGTTTTTCGAATGGTGTACAATTGTCCAGTACCTGCTGATTCAGACAGCAATAAAATATCTTTTTTGATATATTTTATATTTCAAAAATACATTCTTCAATTTTGGAAATCATTACACAGTATTATTACTATTTAAAAAATTAGAAAGCTTGAAATTCCCTGATTTAAACACGGACATATTCAAGACATGAGCCAAACTTGATATTGATAGCATTTTGAGTTGAAAAATTTCAACAAAGATGCTAAGAATTGTCTGTTACATTGATTTTAAAGACGGTCAAGTTTAACAATTTTACATCTTAATGTTTGTAGATAAGAAAGATTTTAACTATAAATTGAGCATCAATACATTTTAAGCAGCATTATGCGCAGAATTTTAAATAAAACTTTCTGAAATAATAAGTGTGAAAAATAATACATTTCTTATTTAAAGCGGTTAAAATTGAAACATTTTTACCGTGGTTTTAACTGCCGATAAGAATTTGATCAAACCCACGTTAAACCGAGAAAATCTTTTTTTACGATGAAGATTCTCAGCAATAGTAAATGATCCTCCCGCATCGTAATCTAAACGCCAGTCTTTGGGAAAAGAAGCTCAATTGCGTGCGGGTAAGGATCATAAAATTCCACTTCAAGTAGATATTCGAATTTTATTTCAAGAACAGAAATGAGCTAGAAACAACATTTTTTCACATTCTAAAGTGTTAGGTATGCGGGAGTTTTAATGACAGAACATTTTATTATTCCCAACACACAAGAAAAAGAAGAAATCTAAAGAACATGAACCAATAACTAAAAATCACCCATTTCCTTTAATTTGAACCTCCTGATGTGGACCAGTCCTTATCATACAAACCGCAATAAGCATAATGAAACTAATTCAGAAACGTAAAATTTGAAAAAATTCATATTAAAATATTTCAAAAAAGTTCATTACCTTTCTCTGAGATTTGTTAAAGTAATTATGCAGAGGCGGAAAAGGAGAAAGGGAGAGACGCGTGTAAATCGCGTTCCTTTAGAACCTTTTCAAATTTAATTTGGAGTCGCCTTCGTCCTGTTACGGCGGCTTCGTCCATTCCGGAAACGAGGAAGCCCCGGAAGATCACACGAAAAATGTACGTACTCAGTCCAGGAAAATGTCCCTGCCCGTTCCTCCGCAGATATGGAGCGGACGAATTAGGAATTTCACTAACTCGGATAGTCGCATTTAATTTTAAGCCCGAAACCCTATGAGTCCATTTCGTGCGTGTATTAAATTACAGTGCACCGCCTCATATTCGGAGTCGGAGGGTCGGCCTAGAGTATTACGGAATATATGTATCAGAAGCGGATTATCCGAGTCTCGTGGCGAATTTTGAATTGCATGTGGCAAGCTCCGCGATATGCGTCTGCCTCCAAAAAGTCTTCTTTTGATATTTTCCCTTCCTTTATGTTTCATCACTTCATCATTTTCTACTTAAACTTCCATGTGTGAAAAAAATACTGTGGAAATTTTCCAAGCTCAAAACGCAACCCGAAGAACGATTTAATACAAAAAGTTCTAATTGAGATTCGTCCTTTTCGAAAAGTTTTTGTTAAAAAGAAACATCTTCAAACAAAATGTGTAAGTGATAATCTACTCTATATTAGAAGCAACTTGAATTATTTATCATGAGTTACAGTACCCTTAATAATACGGTCAACCTTTTTTTTAAATTGGCTTATGTGCCCAGTATAAATTTTAAATTTGCTTACAAACATAAATCAAATAACTTTGAAAAATTACAGATTATTATGTTTATTCTGATCAAGATTGATCATTAATTCTAAAGTTTTTCAACAAAATAAAGTACAATAACATAAATAATTTTTCTATAGTACATTTAGATTTCTTCTTGGAGATTCGCATTGACGGTTTAATACATTTTTATATTGAATGCGCGTAGAGTACATGGTTTAAATGTTCATTACAAGAGAACTGTGTTTTGCAACAACAACAAAATTATAATAAAATAGCGCTTTTTCTGGTTAGCTCATGTGATATATTTTTTTTCAATTTCTCACCATGTTTTTAGTTTAAAAAGTACAAAAATACTTCAGACAAATTTGCAAAATTAATGTTCTTCTCTCAGGTTGCGTATGATTTTGCCAAGAGTTAGAATAAGTGTTAAAGAAAATAACTTAAAATGAAATTTCAAATCTTCATCTTTATTCAAGAGATGAGACCTAATTTGTTTCTTTAGAACCATAATTTAAAACAAGAGAATATCTGAGAAAATGTTAGTGTATGTAGACTTCTTTTCCAATGTTTCTAAGAGAGAAGTCAACATTACTTAATTAAAGTTTCATTGGACACTGAAATTTTATATCTTTCATATTACTTTCAGTTTAAATTGTAGTTTATTTTATTTTTAAAATTAGATGATTTTATGAGCCTTAGAAAAACCAGGTAATACTAAAGTTGTTACCGCTAGTTTTGTGTTGAAGCAATGGTATTAAAAAAATTAATTTTACTTGTAAATTTGTATTGCTACTTCATTTAATATTTGTTTAACTTTGTTATTGTTCAATATTTATTTTGTTATTTAGTTAATTAAAAATAGTTTAAACATTACTAAAATAAATAATAAGTCTATGTCTAGTCGTCTAGAAATGTTGGGACGACTAGACAAGCTTATGAAAAATATTTAACTGCTCATCTCGAATTTTGGAACCACTAGACTGGACACTTCGATATAATATCAACAATAAAATGAAATCGGAAGAAAAGTTTTAATTAAAAATTTATTAGTTTAATTAAATACTTTGATATTTCCAAAAACATGATAACCACAGTCTCAGATAAGACGATGTTCATTAGCTTTATGTAGCGTATTATTTTCAAGTAGGATAAAATTACCGTTAAAAAACTTTTTTTAGATAATAATAACTTTACGCTGATAATAAACATTTTCAATCTAACATTATGACCACAGATTTCCTGGACCATTACATATAAAACATTTCTTTTCATTTTTTAATAGAGCTATAAGTTACAACTTGAAAGCACTTTTTTGTTTAAAGAAGAATCAAGTACATTAGAGTCGAACAGTTTTTTTGTCTATTGTAAAATTAAAGTTTTGGTGCTTACTCTCTTATGCTTCTGCACCCGTTAATTATCGACTAAATACAGAATGTATAACTTTTGTTCCTTTCAATTTATATTGACTACACAATTTAATGTTATAACAAATTAGTGCTGAGCAGGACATGAAATTGTGTAGTCAATATAAATTGAAGGAAACAGAAGTTATACATTCTATATTTAGTCTATCATTAACGTGCTTTCAAGTTGTAACTCATAGCTCTCTCAAAGCATGAAAAGAAGTTTTGTGTCATTTCTTTTAAAAAAATAAGACAAGAAATATCTGCCGAGCTATTGCTTAGCTCTATCTAATCGCGAAAGGAGCGCTTGCAAAAAGGAACCATCTGCAACAATAACCACCGTCAAATGTACAAAAAGTACCGTCAAAAGGGATAACTACGGACATGGGAGGTAAATTTGAACACCCATGAATTCCCTAAATTAATAGGACAAATTACTCAAAACTGTTCTAAAAATCTAGAATTAGTTTAAGCCTTTACTGGTTCTCGATTCTGTTTAAAACCACCTACCTAAAATAAGTTAAAATATCAATTTTTGAATGTCCGAAATTACCGCACATGTTAAAATTAACCCATTTCATGGTAAACTTAAAGGAATTGTACGGGACTGGAATCCTTGGATACGTGTCTAGCAAAGCACAGTGTTAGGCAGGAGATGTGTATTATCCGAAGAGTTTCATGTACTCGTCAACGCTCACAATGGAACTTAACACTGGTCGAGGGTCAGCTAGTAACAGTGTCGCGCGTATAACACAAGGCTTCAACACGAGACCTTAACACAACTAGCTGGACAATCGCCGTGGACGGCGGATACATAATAAGTGTGTTGTATATGGCGACTAAGAACGCGTCGGCTAATGAAGCCGGGCTAGTTAGGTGCGATGTTAATTAAATGATATGATCATTAGTCATTATAACGTCATTGTGTTGCCCACCAACTTGCTGCGACGCAACCGTTGCGGCACTCGGGGCAATGTTACACACTACCTGTACAACCCGTATCGGCCGTGTTAGCACGCCATGCTTGTAACCGCAAAATTTCTCTCTTACCACTAACAGCTCCTGAAAATAGTCGCTTCGGCATGCCGCAAATCCACATATCAACAAGGACTAAACTTTTTTTTTAAATTATACTCTGCTTTAATGTGGCGAATCTTAAGCAGAAACGTCAACTCTTCTTATTAATTAAGGATGATCTCCTTGTATACACCACTTAAAAATTGATCAATCTTCAAAGTCATTTATGATATCGAGAAAATACACCGATTGCGTAAATAATTTTGCAAAAATAAGCTTAATTGATATAAAATGTTTCAAAGAGTAACATCAGCTATTGATATTTAGAATAAAAAAGCAGCTTTGATTTACAGCTTATTTTAAAGGTTTGATTCATTTTGAAATCCACTGTAGTCAGAAGTGCATCCTTATAATGCAGGATTTTCTAAAGAAAAATTTAATTCAGAAAATAATTCCTAACCACCAAAAACTACTTAGACTTGAAATATGAAACTGGTATTGATTGAAGCTGATTGAAATGAAGTTAAGGTCTTTTGAACGATTTTAAATTATGATTTAAAGTATGTCATTTCAAGTGATTGCAAAAGTTATATAGCCCTCGATATGGTCCGAGATCGTTAGATTTGCTATCTGAACCGATTCTACCTATTTACTTATGATTATCCCGCAATTATTGGGTTTATCGACTAGCGATTCGGCCCTCTGATTTATTTCAACATTAATCAACTTAATGATGTGCTGGTGGGGCTACATTC
>NC_046662.1:83332604-83333433 GCF_010883055.1 Belonocnema kinseyi | reverse complement strand
TCGGTCCAACCCTCCCTATCACCCTTGTCTCGTGACGCTCGGTAAACAGGAAATGAGCATTTCGATCGGCATCGATCGTGACAATTACCAATGCTCATCATTATAAAAGTTTTCCATTTTCAGCCATTCGTTAACATTGTTAAGATCCTTTCATGCGCCCTTGTTCAAACTTATTTTTACTTAAAAACAAAGTACCACAATTACTCTATTATTTCTAAAAATACTCTATTGTAATATTGTCTTTTGTATGAGGAAACGGAATAAATTGCTCACCTGGAACATATATAATATGGATAGTTAACGTATTGGGCAGCATTATTTTACTACATATTAATTTACTTTTATTTTATGAAGAAATTGAAGCACATCGAATGGGAGATATTTATGTAGATAATTTAAAAAAATGCTTTTCAATTAAGGCTAACATAAAAAAGGGCTGCGATATCTTTGGACCCCGAGTAAAAATTCTCAACACTGAGTCGAGACATAGGCCTTCGTCTTACTTTTATGACTACGACAGGTAAAACGGCGTTTACTTTTCTCAAGTCGAGCCTTTTCTGAGTAAACTTCCTCAATACGAACCTTTTTTGGGACCTAAATAAGATTAAAATTGAGAAACGAAAAATTTGTAATTATTAAATTAATTATTTAAAATTTTTTAAATCCATAATTTGTGCGTTTAAACGAGTATATCCCTTAAAAATTTTCTTTAAAAAATAAAAATTATAACTTTCTAGAAGGATCTCCCAGGCCGTTAGAAATACTTAAAAACAAACAATATTTTCGGTATCATCGTTAAACAAGTGTAATACAAATGAAAATCCATAAA
>NC_046662.1:83330777-83332504 GCF_010883055.1 Belonocnema kinseyi | reverse complement strand
AAAGAATTCTAAAGTGTACAGTTTCGAATTGCGGACCTCCGTAATGGAAAATTTAGATAGAAGCCTTCAAAGTTAAAAGGTGATTATAAATTTAAATATGTTAAATTTAGACAGATTATGAATTTGTAAATCTTAATTATAAATGATAAAATTTTAAACTGGAGTTAATTTAATCTACAGCTGATTAATTCCATTCCAAGTGAAGAAAAATTCTAAGAGAAGTCTAGATCACGTTGTTCTACATATTTGCTAGTCAGAGATATATTTTGATGGTGAAAAAAAGGAACCCTTATTTCAATATTTAATCAAATTTTCTTTTGAATTTTTTACAATCATTAGAAGATCCGCTGCAAATTCTCAAAAACAGACAAAAGGTGCAAACGAATTACCACTTAAAAATTGAAACGTTTAAAAAGTTCTACAAAAACAGCCCCTTACTATTGTAAATATTTGTCCAAAAAACTATTATTTACATTTATTTGTTTAAAAAGACTAAACATTTCATTCAGCAAAAACTTATTTTTTACTAATTTTAATCACAAGTTTCACATTTTTTTTAATTTGATCCAAATTAGGCACACTAATAATAAAGGAATTTTCAACAACAAAATTGTTAGAATTGCGTAAAAAAATGAGAAGAAACTCGTTTCTGAAAATAATAAGAATGTTGTGGGCAGTTTGAGGATAGGACGAAAAATGCTATTATTCAAAATTTCTGCATTTTGTAAATAGCGCGAGTTTGTAAAAATCTTATGAATATATTGAAACATGAGAGCTTATGAAAATATTTTTTTTTTGTATAATAGTGATGTGACTTGCAATAATTTAGATTCAAAAAATAATTTTTTAGTTTTCTTAAACATTCCACAAAACTTAGTTTCATAACAAATTAATTTACGGTTGAGGAATTAGTGATCCTCATTTGAACCCCTGATCCATATAGGTTCTCGTTCCCTGTCAAGTGGAAAAATGCAGCTTCGACTCAGTCGCCTTAAGATAGCAATTTTTTGTGATTTTTGAAACGCAGTATCTATTCCTTTATCTTTTTCGAGAAATTGAAAATTTGGAATTAGAAAGATTTTGGCTGTTCTTCCTGAAAATCTGAACTACTAACTGCGGGCTTTTCAAAATGGGCCATTCATATTGAAGTTACTGGAATTTTCTCGCTTTAATTAAACGCACTTCCGTAAATAACATAGAAGAGTCTCAAATAATATAAGACTTTCGTAAAATCTAAAAAAAAATGTTTTCTTGCCCTTTCCTGGAAAATGAACTTCATTTTTTCTCTAATGAAAGGGTAATTAGTGCGCGCATAGTGTGCACAATGTTTTCGCTTGATTAAATCAAAACTTAAAAACGTCCAAAAAAAAGCTGCGAAACAAATGAAAAATTTACAGAAAAATCCAATTTAGATACAGTTCCGAGTAAAAATGCTTCGACTTGGGTTCGACTTGAATTGCCCCCAATCAAAACATGCTGAAGTCGTAAAGTTCGACCTGAGCATGTCTCAGTTTTGAGATGGACCCAGACTTCAATTTAGGTCTTGGAGACAAGGTTCTATTTTTTGGAGACATACATTTATCTCTTGAGTCGAATTTGAATGGCTCCAAAACGAACAGTTTATAACTTCGAGTACATACCTGTCCTGACAAAAAGGGTCATTCTGACCGTCATAAAACCTAATCTTTGTTAATGAATAAACAATCTTGTGTATTTTTATACGATAT
>NC_046662.1:83328481-83330677 GCF_010883055.1 Belonocnema kinseyi | reverse complement strand
TTAATTTAAATATATTTACTCGCAATTGAAATTTTTAACTTTCAGAGGTCGCGACAGTAAAACTGATCAGTTTTTTTTTACAATTTCTCAAAAACTGGATGGTTAAGATAAGTATAGCACTAGAGCTAATATAATTAGTATTATTTTAAATAATAATATTATAGGGCTAATATTATTTTCGCAACTTTAGGCCTGAAAGAACTGGAAAAGAATTTAGTTTTACAGAAAATTCCGTAAAACTCAATATTAGTAATTTGTTATAAATTTGAATAGAGTTTAATTTTTAGAAGATAATTAATAAAATCCTTTCCTTTATGTGCTCTTACGTAATATTTATATCCTTTCTTACATTTATTAACTGTAACAGTTTAAAACTGCATAAATGTTCAGGATCTACACTAGAACCAACACAAAAATGCAAGGAAAACAGAGATCTAAATATGTGAACTGGAATTTGAATAGAAAATTGTTCAGAAAGTAAAAGCGAGTCAGTGACACACTGCTTTAGAAATCATTGACATGTGGTTTCGTCCCACGTGTGTGGTGTATCGCGAAAGCGAATAGCAGGATGGGAAGCTGCATTATTCGCACTACTGTCATATGATACGCACGTAAACTACACGTGCAGGCACTCATATGTACCTACTACGAATTGTGGAGAGAGAATGAGAGAGAGGAAGAGAGGGAGAGAGAGAGAGAAGTACTATGATGATGTTATATCATCAATCAGCTGGCGAACATCAACTCAACACCCGCTCCCTGCTCACTATCCACACTGATCTGTGCCGGACTATATGCGTCGATAATATCGCCACGGCAGTACCACATCATGTCCGGTCATAATTAATTATCCTACTCTTAATAAGAAACCTCCGCCACGCATCCCACAATGAACGACGCGACATGCCCTGAGCAAAATAAACCAAAAGGATACAAATTGAATTGATGACGCCTGACATGTTTTGATTACCCAACTTTACAGCAATTATAATTTTGAAACAATTTAGAAGATACATCTAGGAGCAATTATATGTTTTTAATTGTCTCGTCCTCTCGGAATTGGGGATTAGTCCAATATTTTTCATAAGCTTGGATAGTCGTCCCGAATCGAAGTCGCTTCATGGTTAGAAAACTTTTCAACAAATTTGAAGTGGAATGCTTTCTTTGCAGCCTAAACGAGAATGGTTTGAAAATTGAAGAATTTGAATGCAAGAAGAGTTTAAAAATTAAAAAACAAAAAGTCCTTCCTCAAATTCAAAAACTTAATTAAGAATGTAGTTTCCGTTAAAGGGTTAAGAAGAATTTGACATTTATTTTGTGATACAAATGACAAAAATTGAAGATTTATTCAGATAACATTTTATCTAACCAAAGCCATGTGTATTCAACAGAATTAAAATTTGTTTTATTTGTATTAATAATAAAATATTTTAAAATCCAAATGTATCAGTGGACTAAAGGAAACAAATGTGTATCGGGTTTTAGAAACAATGTGTTGAAAATACAATTTTGATTAAAAAAAAGAATTTCTTTTAAATGTCAGCTTCATATTAAAAGTAAAAAATGGAGCCATTTTAATTTATCAAAAATTGAAATTGAACACTTCCATATTAGAAGTCTTGGAGATTTTCAAATTTTACCTAGGACGTTGATCTACCTGCAATTTAAGATAATATTGCATTATTTAATATTAAGCTATTTTTTTAGTTTTTACTAATCGAAAGAGTTAAAAAATTCAAATAACGGCTTCAAAGTTGAAAGATTTTAGCGTTGATGATGTACTAATATTTATAATTTTAAATGTTTCGTAAGTTGAACACTTGAAATCTGAAACTTTAACATTTAAATAATTCTTAATTAAAACTTATATTTTACTTGATGCATTTTTTTAAGGCCATCGGATGACAATTTTCCTTGTTAGAAATTTTTATAATAATATATAATTTTGTTATGAATTTTCTTTTCTTTTTTATAGGTATGAAAAGTAGGAGGAGATAAACATTTCTTAGATTTCTTTATTTAATTTCTCTCAGCTGGATATCGCATATCGTTTGAATGTAAGTTGAATAAAAAAAACTTCGATACTATACACACTAGGGTGGTGCAAAATCATACGTGTTGAAATGTTTTGGAAGTTTAAGCCAAATTGGTTAGTATTAAGACGTGCCGCAAAGGCCCTGAAAATCCCTGAAATCC